>NW_007249829.1:173746-175125 GCF_000164805.1 Carlito syrichta | reverse complement strand
GGTGAGCTGTGATTATGCCACTGCACTCCAGCATGAGTGACAGAGTGAGACACCAATGAAAGAGGGAGCGGGAGGTGGGGGGGGGGGGGGGGAGAAAACAAGGGAAAGGAAGAAAGGAGAATTAGATGAGTTCTGAATTTAGGTTGTAAGGAGTGTTAATACTTTCTACCACTGAGCATACATAGAAAGAGAGAGGCAGACAAGGAGAATTTCTACTATTCAATTTTCTTACGAATACATGTCTTGGTCTCACTGCCCCTTCAGCCTTAATCACCCAATTGGCTTATACAAGTTGGATTGGGAGAGGCTTCCACTGAGTGAGTGAGCCTTTGGACACACAAAGGACTTGAAATGTTTTTGAGATGCTGTCTAGTCTAGACTGGTTCTATTGTAAAACATACCTGGTTTGCTAGCTGCCCCCACCTCCCACATGACATGTCTGCTGCACATCCTCAGAAGATAGGATATGGCTGTTGCCACATGGGGTT
Source organism: Carlito syrichta (assembly GCF_000164805.1). Lineage (NCBI taxonomy): Eukaryota > Metazoa > Chordata > Mammalia > Primates > Tarsiidae > Carlito > Carlito syrichta. Next base: position 174,637 of record NW_007249829.1, on the reverse strand, counting down.
TTTGGTTGTTACTCTTATTAATATTATGATACTGATGCCTGATTCTGGCACTGTTAATAGTGTTAGTACTAATACTGCCAATGCTAATGTTCAAATAATACCAACATTTTGGATATTAATATTTACTATTACTACTAATCCTTACAGTTTTTTGCCATAAATTTGAATGACTCTGATAGAATCTTTCTCACTCTCAGGGGCCCATGGTTTTCTTAGGATGTTTTGCTCATGGCTTCCACTGCTTTCTAAATCTGTGAGGAAGGAAAATAAACAAAGGTGAGCAATTCTCACTATGTACACATTTGTCATTGGCCTACATATTCTCATTTAGTGTAGTTTTTTTATGTGCAAGTGACTCTCACTTGAAAAACTCTTTTTATGGAAATATGAAATAGACAAGCATATGTTTGTTTTTAGAATTTTAAAATTTTTCCTCTTGTATAGCTGTTTCCATCACTTGTGCTCTGTGAAAATTTTCTACTTAACCTGGAATGAAACTATCCAACTACTTGTATTTACAAATCTTAGTTATACATCAAATTCAAATACAAAAATCACTTCTCCCAGGAAGCCTTCTCTGACTAACTCTAGTCCTTTCTCTCTCTAAAGTCAATAGTATTTGCTGAGCACTTACTACTGGCTCCTTTGTGCAGAAGCTATTAATACACATTTCCTATATACCTACATTTACTATATGCTTCATCTAGATTAGAAATTCTATGGTATAGTAGATACATCATTGTAATCTCTATTGATTGCATGCACAACAGTACCTTACTAGACACTTATTATATAGACATATTTTTTATTTTTATTTTTATTTTTTTGAGTTGGAATCTCACTCCGTCGCCCAGACTGGAGTGCAGTGGCTGCTCCTGGCTACCACAGCCT
>NW_007249829.1:143830-173726 GCF_000164805.1 Carlito syrichta | reverse complement strand
GGCTATTTTTTTGATTTATTGTAGAGATGAGGTCTCGCCAAGTTGCCCAGGTGGGTCTCGCACCCGTGGGCTCAGGCTATCCACTCACCTCGGCCTCCCAAAGTGTGAGATTATAGACTGAGCCACCAAGCCCAGCTTAGACATATTTTTAATGACAAGTTCTGATTTGTCCATATATATATATAGGGGTCAAATATACCCCTGAGCAATGCAGGGGTTAGGAGCGCTGACTTCCATGCACTTGAAACTTGCCTATAACTTTTGATTCCCCTAAAACTGAACCACTGATAGCCTACTGTTTACCAGAAGTCTTACTTCTAACACATTCAATTAATGCGTATTTTGTATGTATATTATATACTGCATTTTTGCAATAGAGTAAACTAGAGAAAAGAAACTGTTATGAAGAAAATCTTAAGGAAGAGAAATATATTTACTATTATTAAATGGTAGTAGATTATCATACAGTCCTTCAACTTTGTTGTCTTTGTGTTGAGTAGCTTAAGGAGGATGAGGAATAGGGGTGAATTTTGCTGTCTCATTGATGGCAGAAGCAAAAGAGGTAAAGAAGGTGGAAGAGGGGTCAAGAGAGGCAGCCACATTCGGTGTAGTTTTACAGAAATGCATTGTAATTTCTGTCTGACATTTTGCTTTTTTATTTCTCTAAAAATGTTTTTATATGATACCAATTCTTCTTCCACCGTTTGCTTTAGTTTTAGTGCCTGATTCATAGAAGGGTCTATATTATAAAAGATGTCAAAAGCAGTCTTGAATAACTGGAACTCTTCTGCCAGATTGTGTAATATCAGTTTGTTTTCTGGCACTGCTTTTGCTACATCTTCTGTCTCACTGTCTGACACTGGTTCAGAAGCACTCATCTCCATCAGGTCATCTTCTGTTAATTCCTCTGGTGTGATGTCTATCAGCTCTTAAATTTCTCCAGGATACCTATCTTGAAACCCTTCACTCCCATTTTTTGCTGTAGCCACAATCTTTTATAATTTCCTTCATTGGCTTTGTCATAAATCCTATAAAATCATGCACAACATCTGGAAAAGTTTTCTCAGCAGGTATTTATTGATGGGCTTGATGACTTTTGTGGCTTTTTCTATAACAGTGATGGCATTTTCACTGCTGTGATCCTTTCAGACTTTCATGATATTCTTTCTGTCAGGGTTCTCTTCTGTAGCATTGACTGACAATCCTTTCCATAGAGTACCATGTGTAATGAACCTTCAAGTCCTTATGATCCCCTGATTTTCAGGCTAAATTAAAGACTTTTGTGGGAGATAGATCATTTCAACACCTTCAGTGCTGAACTTATGGGGTTTTGGGTACCCTGAGGCATTGTCTTATATCAAAAGAACTTTAAAAAGCAGTCTTTTGGCTGGGTGTGGTGGCTCAAGCCTATAATCTCAGCACTTTGGGAGGCTGAGGTGAGAAGATTGCCTGAGCCCACAGGTTTGAGGGCAACTTGGCCAGACTTTATCTCTACAATAAATCAAAAAATTAGCCAGACATGGTAGCACATGCCTGTAGTTCTGGCTACTTGAAAGGCTGAGGCAGAAGGATCGCCTGAGCCCAGCAAGTCAACACTGGGGTGACCGTGAGGATGCCACTGCACTCCGGCCTGGGTGATGGAGTGAGACTCCAACTCAAGGAAAAAAAAGACAATCTTTTACTAGCAAGGTACTTCTTGACTTTGGGGACAAAGCATTGATGGAACCAATTCAGAAAATGGGTTCTCATCCTGGCCTTATTGTTGTGCAATTAAAAGACTGGCAGCTAGTGGCTTATCTCTTCCCTTCAAGGTTCAGGGGTTAGTAGCTTTATAGAGAGGGGAAGTCCTGATCATAAATCCCACAACACATGCACAAAACAGTAGAGTTAGCATGTCCCTTTCTGCCTTAAATCCTGGTGCTCACTTCTTTTCCTTATTAATTAAATATCCTTTGTGGCATATATAAAATTTTCCAGAATAAGGTATCTTTATATCTATTAAAAACTTGCTCAGGCAGATTTTCTTTCTCGTCAATGATTTTCTTAAAGGCATCTAGGAATTTGTTTGCTTGTTTTTGGTTAACAGAAGCTGCTTCTCCTGTTATCTTGACATTTTTTATCCAAATGTCTTCCTAAAATTATCAAGTCATCCTTTGCTGGCATTAAATTTTTCAGCTTTAGATCCTTCACCTTCCTTTTGTTTTGTCATATAATAACTTCACTTTTTCCTGAATTAAAGTCCATAGGAATGCCTTTGTTATAGTAATCCTGCACCCTTGTACAGGTTGCATTTTTAATATGAGATAAAAAGATATTTTACAAATAGTGCAACATTCTTATGCATGGTGGTATAACTGTAACAATGACTTCATGAATTTCTTTTAAATTTTTTTACGATGGTCTTTATTCTGGTTTTATTTATCTTGAAATGGTGAACAGCTACAGCTGCAGACCTCAATATGGTACATATCAAGCAAATCAACTTTTTCTTGTAATGTCATGACTTTTCTCTGCTTTTGGGAAGTGTTTCCAGCATCACTAGTGGCACTTGGTATGGATCCCATGATGTTATTCAAGGTGTACAAAATTCCACTAAACATGATAAAAATATACAAGAAGTGCTGTGAGATATCACTTTTTACTGCTGTTTGTAATTTATTGGAGAGATGAACTACTCATGCAGAAATGATTAGCACCACAGGACATTTTAAGCAGATGCAACATTGGAGTTCAACACAGTAGCAAAAAGAGGCGGCTACAAAATTATTATAGTAGTACACTATATGAGCCATGATTGTGCCTGGGTGACAGCAAGACTCCAACTCAAAACAAAACAGAAACATAATGAATGTTTGTTTTGTGTCAGGAACCACTCTAAACACTTTCATATGTATTATCATTTAATTGTTACAACCACCCTATAAATAGGTACTGATGTTACTGTCTATTGTCTAATGTCTACAAGAGAATAGTGAAGGAAAGAAGATGTGGAAAAAGATCACAGAGCTTGTGAGTGGTAGAGCTGGGATGTGAATCAGGCAGTCTGATTCCAGAAACCACATGCTTAACCACTGTGCTGCCCTGCCTGCCTTCCTTCTCACGTTCTCCCCAGGCGATCTTCTCTACTTGCATAGCAAGGGAGCCAATTCAAATTACTTTAAAAATATTTGTTCAGCTCATACACAGTGCCAGGTACTATCCTAAATGTTGAAAAAATAAATATGAGCAGAGTATGGTTTCTTGCTTAACTCTAAAGAGTCATTATAGTCTTATTCCTATGGAGATGCATTCTTGGCATTAATAATTACCAGTCATTTATAAAATTCTCTTCTAAAGTCTTAACATATCTCTGATATTATTTCTTCTGCTTACTATTCATATAATTATTCCTGTATTATCTCTTGATGCATCTATACTTATGATAGTCTCCGCAATATCAAAGATGTCCACTGCTCCCTAGCTGCTGCCGTTGACTATCTTCCCTTTTTAAAACCACTTCCTTGAAGAAAAAACTACATATGTAGATGTTTCATTTTAACATCAGCATGAAACTCTTTCTTTGTTTCCTTTTGGTAGGCTCAGCATTACGGTTTTCACAGCTTTTGTCAACTATGGTGGATCAAAGCTTTCCACAAGAACACGTAATAAGTGGCATAAAGAGAGTTCTCAGGGCAATAACATACATAAGGTGCAGAACATATTCAACTAAGTTACTTTTATTGCATTTGTTGTGTGGTCTAGTAATGCTCAGCGGCCCAGATTATACAAAGTCTTTTCTGAATTCTCATTGATATATATTCATGGTTTCTCAGTGGATCTATAAACATAAAAAATAGTGTGATCATAAAGCATCATATGGAGGTGGCATTTAACAGATATGTATGTAAAACTGACAATAATATAGTAATACTGCATTAATATTTTGAGAAGTGTAACTGAAATAGGAGATCTTCATGGAGGAATTGAAAATTGAACAGAGACACGTTATTAGGAGGTAGTCTAGTAGAGAAAAAGGATGAATAGTGGATTCATGAAAGTTGAGATTAGGAGATAAGAAAGGGCGTTGGTGGTGGATGATTATAGAATGCATCAACAGGGGGAGGAGTGGCAGCCAAAGAAAGAATTAAACTGGGGAAGATTTGGTGATATTAGGATATCATTTTATCATGGAAGCAATGAAGCAAAATCAAAATAAGTTTTAAGATATGATAAGATTTAGCAGCAGAAAGGTAACTCTAGGAAGAGTCTGGAGTTTTGATTGGTAAAGGTTGTGTGGAAATATAGAAATTTTATGAAGCTATTACAATAAGCAAATCACAAAACATGGGTAATATGCATAGTTGCCAACAGTCCCAGATCCCTGTATTCAAAACCCAACCGTTCCATTTCTTAACTATGTGACCTAAAAGGTTACTTAATCCCTTTTGGTCTTAATGTACCCATCTCTGAATTAGGGATGAAGACATTTATCTCACTTGTTTGTTATGAAGATCACGTGGTAATAATTATAGCATGCTTTGAGCTCTATGAGCATTAACTAAATGTAAGCCACTATTTGTTTTTAATTCATTCAGGTTATGAAGGAAGGAAGGGAGATGAAGATATGGGTTTGAAAGCTTAGTGGTAGGAAGAAAAAGGATCTGACAGAGGAAAACTGAAGAAAAGATAAAGGTCAAAGTTGAGTCCAAATTTGGAGCCTTGATGTTTTATACTGTGAAATGAGATATGGAATATTTCCAACATAAGTATGATAAGTCTGATAGAGGAAACAGAGGAAATTATGTTCTATTAAGATTTTTTAAGATTGAGGTAGCTAATAATGAAACTGCAATAAAAAAAATAAGCAGCAATCAGGCAGTGAGCGTGTCTCCAGGGGCTGGGGAACTCGCCCAGGGGCTGGGGAAGCACGTAAAATACTTTGAGGTTTTTTGGCCTCTTTTTGGTTGTATAGACTCATTTTTCCTAAAAATTAAAATTTAAAAATATCTTTAGGTTCCTAACCTTTTATATCTTATTGTTGCTATCATATTCATCAATTCTATGGCTGTACCAATTAATCACCGATAGACACTAAACATGAGGAAAATAAAGGAGGTCAAAAGGCAAGAGACATGAAATACTGTATTGAACTGTGCTAGTCTGACACATGCCTGGTTAATATAGAATGATGACAGTGAACTATTTCTGATAGTCATTATAATTAAAAACAGCACTTTTCTTTTCAAGTCTCCAAGAAGAAGTAAACTAAATTTCTCTGAACCCAAAAGGTTCAGTTCAGTTCAGGAAAAGGTTAAGTTTGATGTTATTCTCTGAATTAGCTTTCCAAGCCTTAATTACAATAATAGACATTATGCTGCAAACTTGGAAAAGTCTCATTTACATGGCAGATCCAAGAATCAAATGTTTTTATTATCATTCTTTTCATTTTGCCTTTCAAATACTGACTTCATAAAACAAATAAGTAATTATGAAGAAGCGCTGAAGGAGAGGAAACACTGTATTCTTTTCCTGGCTTAGTAATTGTATGACCCTATATTGATGAAGGTAAAGCAAGTTCTTTTCCAAAAGTTAATTCCTGATGAAGATGAGAATATGATCTCGTCTAAGGACATAATTTATTCTACCAAAAACATTCCAGTTTCATGATGATACAAAGTTCACTTGATTAATGGATGAGCAACTTGTTCCTGGAAGTAAAATATCTTACATTATAATTTGAGAATTATTTTTTACACCTGTTTACCAAATGTGAAAACAACTGTGGTTATTATTTTTGTTTTCTGTTACACAAATTGTGGTGGGGGACCAGAAGACATACAAGATTGCTTTGACAACTCTTTCTGCCTATCTTGCAATTTTTGCCCTTGATCTATTCCAGAAAGGAAAGAAATAAATTTTGCAACTTTTCTTTTTCTCCTTGACCTTCTTTCTCTTTGTTTAGAGCAAATGGGTTTTCTGTAAATTATTTATGAAATCATAGAACATGTCATGTTTACTTATGTAATTTTATCCACTCCAAAATAGAGATTAATTAAGAAAGAGGGAGAGGTAGAAAATGTGTGCAAACATACATGGTTATGTTCTGACAACCTTCATTAATCTTCATGTGACCCCATGTAATAGGTCTTGTGGAGTTATCCTGCTGTTATTTAAAGATCAGTCTGAAATGTTCTCCTTCATCCCAAACCACATCAAATCAAACCCAATCCACAAATCTAATGCTTGGAAACTCATGTTGATCTTTAAAATAGTTTCTTGGAGTGATGTTGATATGGGTATTTAGCTGACAAATCACAAAGATTTCAAACTTTCTCTCTAAATACCTGTTTCTATCTTTCAAATTTCTAGTTTTCAGCATGCCCATATCCGTATGTCTCCTTTTCCTTTATGTTGAACTTGACTTGAAATCCTGATTCTCTCCGGTGCTAGAGGTCTAACCTTGGGCGACTTCCTTAACTTCCTCAGTGTCTGTATCTGTAAAGCAGTGATGTGAATAACATAAACTCCATAGTATTATGATAAGAAGTAGATGTGGTAATAAATGTAGATTTAGAATACTGCCTGTCACATAGTAAGAAATTAACAAGTGTTAGCTATTATAATAACATAATTCTTTGAGGGATTTTCAAGCATATAAGGTCAAGTCATTATTGTCACTTGGAAGAGGGACTTCAAGCAATGGGAGAAATCCCAGTTCAAAGAGCTCTGAAGAAATGTTTAAAATATTGGCATAATACTTTTACTTATTTCAATATGCTTTTACTTGTAATTTTAAGCCTACATTTTTGTATTTTAAAAAAAGTTTTTCATAATTTTAGCTCAATTCTAAATCTCTTAGTTTCTGTCTCTTATCTTAGCTTCCTTCATTTTTGCTTTTGTATTCACTTTTTATAGTTTTTAAAAAAATTATTTTCTTTCTTGAACTCTATTATATATTTACTTGTTTATTTTAAAATTTTCTTCACAAGCTTTGTGGTATTTTAAAAAGTGTTTCAAAATTTTTAACTGTAATAATGGAAATGTCTGCTAATACTTACTGATTATTTTCTATTTGCCAGGTACTGGTACAAAGGTTTCATATGCATTATTTTATCAATCTTCACAATAATCCTTTGAGATAGGTATTATCATTGTTTTTATTGTACAGATGAGGAAATTGACATATATACCTTGTCCAAGGTTGCATAGCTAGTAAGAGCAGGACTTATAGTATTCTGTTTTGCAGTTTATTTTGAATACTCTTTCATTTCAATCTGATTTATCGTCTTTGGTGTATTTAAAAATTGTCCTAGCTATTATTTTCTAGTTAACAGTGTTAAGCACCAGGTTGGTGTGGTGGTGGCATTGTAGAATTGCCCACATTTCTCAATATCTATTACATGAGTGTTCTTCTTCAAGGCGATGCTGAAGTGATTATTTTTAGACCTGCTGCCTTGATGGTGTGCAAGAAGCATAGGTTTGGGATTCAGAGAAATCCTGCAAGCAGTGTTACAGGAGAGGTCTTTCATATGAAGTTGCTCAAAAAATATATTCTTATATAGAAGTTGACTAGTTCTGACTGTCATGTAGTAGTAAAAAATGAACTAACTCTTTTATGATAGCTACCAATAACCAGACCTTTAGTTGACAATCTAGAGCTGTTGAGAATGCTGAAAGTGCTTGAAATGGTTCCCCTATCTGACTACAAGTTTCAGACTTAAAAACAGACCCAAACCTCCAGTTTTCTGAATGATTTTTATCACCTTCTTAAGAGAACTGGATTTGTAGTTGTTTTTTTTTTTTTTGAGTTGGAGTCTCACTCTGTTGACCAGACTGGAGTGCAGTGGCACACTCATGGCCATCCCAGAGTCAACCTGTTCGGCTCCAGGAATCCTTCCTCCTCAGCCTTCCAAGTAGCCGGAACTACAGGCACATGCTATCACGCCTGCCTAATTTTTTATTTTTTAGTGTAGAGACCGAGGTCTCGCCAAATTGCCCAGGCAGGTCTCGAACCCATGAGCTCAGGCAATCCACTCGCCTCAACCTTCCAAAGTGCTGGGATTACAGACGGAGTCACCGAGTCCTGCCTGTAGATCATTTTATATATTTTCCCCAACTGTCATCATCTCTCAGTTCCTAACCTTCCCTAATAAGGGCTCATTGTTATGAAAGATCTATCTATAGAGTGGAATTCAACTGATTGACAATCCTATCAATCAACAAACTTTGGCTGATATTATGTTTACTTGCCAAAAATTCTCTAGGTTTTTTTCTGCTGCATTTAATTCCACTTACTGATTCTACAATGTTTCCTTCTCTGCAGTTATCTTGTTCTAGAAAGCATGAAGAAGACTTTCCTACCAAATCTGATTCAAATCTGATTCATAATTCAAATGCTGAGATACTTTATATCCTAATTTTATCAAATAGTATATTAGAAATTTCTCCCACTTGGCTGCATACGTGGACAAGTCATCAGTGTTTTCATTCAAATTATTGAGTCCGTCCTCAAAATCATCTTGATACATGTGTCTCCTTCCTTCACTGCCTTCAAGCCGCTATTCAAATGTTGTCTTCTCGGCAGGGCCTTCCTTGAACATTCTTTTTAAAATGACAGTCTGTCAACCCGCAGCCCTTGGTGCTTCTCGGACACCTTTTATGCTTTATTTTCTTCTATGACATTTACCATCTTGTTACATACTTTATATTTTACCTATTTTTTGTGTTAGCTGTGTCTTTCCTCTAGAGAGTTCCACAAGGATAGAAATGATTGTTTCTCCTTTGTTCCCTGCTGTATTCTCAACCTGTAACACAGAGTCTGGGATGAGGTAAATTCTCAATAACTGTGTTATTATTGAAAGAATAAATGGAAGCTCTTTGGTTGTAATTGCTTACAAAGTTTTAACTCTGCCTAATTGTGCTGTTGACTTTATGAAGTTTACAAGCTTTTCATAAAATATTAAATCAGATATCTTAATAAAATAATAAAATATATGTACTTAATTTATCTGATCTATTAATATTATGTATTGACTAGGTTTAAATCCTGATTCTAGAATTGATAAGCTGTGTGATCTTGGGTGAGTGTCTAATTTTTTGGGGGGGGAGTAACAGTTTTCTTACTTGTAATGTGAAAAAAAAGGTTATTCAGCCTTATGGAGTTATACAATTTTTAAAATGCCAAGGAGGTCAAATAGACAGTAAGAACGTAAACTGCTTGTTAAATAGTAAGAACTCAATACATAGCGATAGGAGAAACGATTATTTTAAAGCCATTATTGGAAAAAAAATTAGGTAGGGATGTGTGTGTTTATTTATATTTAATATAAATCAATTCATAATCATTCTGACCTTATTCTTGTATAGTATTACAGTTCTTAAGCTTTTATAAATGATTATAATTTTGATGCCTAATGAAAGTGATAGGTGTTAGATTTTACAGTTAATATTATTCCATGCACTGTAGAATGAGACATATTCTTCCATTACACAAGCTTCCCCTTGGTAGTCAGCAAGGACATTTAGAAGCATGGCTACAAAACTCAGATCACTTCCCAAAACTTTTCACACACTCTCAAGTAACAACTTCTATAATTCTGAGAATTTGGCTTAATAAAAATAACATTGTGAAACCATGTAGTCCTGTGAGTTAAACACTTTCAGATGAAGAAGACAAGACATAAATGTTACCAGAAATGAAATATTATTGCCTAGATATCTGGAGTTACTATTAAGATAATTCAAATTTCCAGAAGTTCCAGCAGCTTTGGGGAAACACATGTGAGAGTGGAAAATCATAGATTTTTCTTTTGACCTGTCAAATAAATGCAGCAAATACACTGGGGTCAGGCCAAATCTTGCCCTCTTTTCTATATCAAGAGCCAAAGCTGAATAGGTGTTGAAAAGATCAGTTTTTCTCCTTTGTAGTAAGATGGTTGTCTTCTCATGACTTTGAATTTTTTTAAATTTATTTTTGACAGTCTTATGAAGCTCTCTTGTGTAGACCACATTGAGCCCAGATTTGGAGAAAGACTAGGTTTCACATCATTTTATAATTGCATTAATGCAGAATAAATGATTTTCCTTCCAAATCATGCTTATCATTGGTTGCCAAAAATCAGAGTATTACATGAGACTACACAGGTTAAACACTAGAAAAGTGTCTGGCCTATGATTAGCCCTCAAGTGCTAGTTATCTATGTCACATATATATTATATTTGCATAGACACATATAAATATGATATATATGCAAATATATACCTATTGATAAAGATCTTTGGCCATTAGAAATCAAAGTTTGGATTCCTAGGGAAACATAACCTGTTTTATTTTCATGTGCATTTTGGAATTTATGTAGCCCAAGTTAAGAATAATTCATGGATAAGAATGCATCCACTTTTACCTTGGTACATTGGTGAAGTATGTCTCAGTAACCATTATGTAGGACAAACAAAGAGGAATTTTATCAAATGTTAGTAGTGTGATATCTAAAATCAAATTACACCACTAACTGTGGAAAAGTCACTTAATAATTCTGTCTCAGTTTTATAACAGCAAGTAAATGTATTGGAATTACTTTCAAAGCCTATAAAATGAAGTTTAGGCACAAGAGAGTTCCTACTCCAGAAATACAGAAATTTTGGGATATTTAGCTAGCTATATCTGTATATCTGTATGTATTATACTTAACAGAAAGCCAGAAAATTCCTAGTTGAACTAAAAGTAACTCAAAGTCAGAATGATGGTAAATAGAAGCTGATGTCACAGAGATCCTTGGATGTTTATATGGAGATTTAGGTTCCCTGGGCTGGGAGCTGAATCTGGGAAACGTGACTTTGAGGCTAAGTTGGTGAAAATGTGTAACTAGTGTCCCTATGCAAAGTTGGAATCAAGTGCTGCCCAAACTATCACAAAGGAATGAGGAATTTTTTTTTCTTCTATCAGGGGAGCACCCAGAAAGAATCTGTTTACTTTATAGGCAGGGGAGAAATATAGTCACCTGTGAAAGAATCAGTCTCACAATTGCATGGATGTGGTTTCTAAATGTATACTTCTTTTGTAGCATTCTGTTCTTTAAGTATAGAAACTGTAAGTGACATTAAAATGAAAATGAATTCAAGGCTTTTAATAACACTAAGTAAGAGCAGAGACATATGTAAAACTTATGACACAAGAAATGTCAACGGAAAAAGCAAAAGAAAATGAAACAAACAAAAAACAAAACAAAGCAAAAACTTGAAAATGAGTACACATGAAATAGTTTACCAATCCTGTCTGTGAAAGTAAATCAGCCATAAGGAAGAGTCAGCAGATTCACCAGTATCCCAAGAACTTGAGATAATGGCACAAATTTTGAGTTATATATTTTTTTAATTTTAAAGATATGGGGTATAATTCAGGATTAGGTATACAAAAGTAGTCATCATACAGGAAAAGTTTGAGCCTCCCTTTGGTCACCATTTTGACTGGTTTGAGATCAGGTATACTTACTGTTGCTATGTACCCTCCCTAAATTTTGAGATATCATAAAAGAAAATTACAATGCTTAAGATCAAATAAGGGTCTAAAAAACAAAACTGCACAATTAGACATCAAGAAAACAAGAAAAAATAGTAAAGTATCGAGAAAAGAAAAATAAATTTACCAAAATTTAAAGCATACTGGGTGGTTTTAAGAGCACATTAAACATCGCTTAAAATATTATTGAAATAAAGGGTAACTCCACAAAAGAATCATCCAGAAGAATAAGGTCATAAAATTCTGAATAAAACACTAATGGACATGACAACGAGAATGGGAAGCCATGTTCTTCTAATAAAAATTTCAGAAGGAGATCATGAAAACATTTTGGAGGAGGCAATATTAGAAAGAATAGCTAATAATTGTTTATACCGTACTTGAAGAAAGACATTGACCTTCAGATTAAAGGACTATACAGTCTAAAAAAATTAACTTTACCTGTACGATGGCCACTTGTATACCTAATCCTGAATTGTACCCCACATCTTTAAAATAAAATTTAAAAAAATCTTTAGATACATTCTAGTGAGCACCCACTGAGATAAAGCATATCATTATTATTTTATTGTGGTCAAGATCACATAACATGAAAGTTACCATAACTATTTTTAAATATACACTGTGGTAATGTTAACTAGATGCATTGTTACACAACAGATCTCTAGAACTTTTCATTTTGCAAAACCGAAACTCTATCTCCATTAAACAACTTCTCTCACCCCACTCCCTCCAACGCCTGGCAATCATCATTCTACATTTTGCTTTTCTAAGAGTCTGACTATTTTAGATACCACATGTAAGTGAAATCATTCCATCACTGTCTTTTTGTGAATAAATTATTTCACTTAGCGTAATATCCCCAAGGTTCATCTATGTTGTAGCATTTCACAAACTTTCCTTCCTTTTTAAGGCTGAATAATATTCATATATGTGTGTATGTATACATATGTGCATATATGTATACATATTTAACATTTTCTTTATCCATTCATTTGTTGATGAACATTTAGTTTGCTTCTAACTTTTGGTTACAGTAAATTATGCTGCAATGAACATGGGCATACAAATATCTCTTTGAGATCATGTTTTCAGTTCTTTTGTGTGTGTATATATATATCTAGAAGTAAGGTTGCTGGATCAAATGGTAATATTTAATTTGTTTTGGACCCCCATACTGTTTTCCAAAGGGTTTGCAACCATTTCACAATCCCATCAAAAATGCATGTGTCCCAATTTCTCAACATTACCAATACTTGTTATTTTCTGTTTTTGTTTTGCTTTATGTTGTTTTTTGTTTTGACAATATCCCACCTAACAGGTGTGAGGTGATGTCTTGTTGTGCTTTTCCCTACTAACTAGTGATACTGAACATTTTTTCACATGAATATTCAAGTGTTCTGTATATACTTGTCAGGTCCAATTGGTCTACAGCTTTTTTGAAATTCTCTGTTTTCTTATTGATCTTCCTATCTGGTTAAAGTTCCTTGTATTGAAAGTGTGGCATCTAAATCTCCTACTACTATTTTATTAATGTCTAATTCTCTTTTCAGATCTGTCAATGTCTGATTTATATATTTGAGTACTCTACTATTAGGTGTGTATATGTTTATAATTGTTACATTTTCCTGATGAATTATTTTATCATTATATAATGCCCTTCTTTGTCTTATTTGACAGTGCATGACTACAAGTCTGTTTTGTCTGATATAAGCTGGCCACCCTTACTCTCTTTGATTACCTTTTTTCATGGAATATTTTTATTCATCCTTTAACTTTCAGCCTATTTATATCTTTATATTTAAAGTGAGTCTCTTGTAGGGAGCATGTAGTTGGATATTAATTTATTTATTTTTTAAAATTCAGTTATCCACTCTGTGCTTTTTGATTGGGGCATTTAATCCATTTACCCTTAAAGTAATTACTAATAGAAAAAGGTTTATTATTAAAATTTCATTAGTTATTTTCTGTATATCTTGTATTTGACTCTGTTTTCCTCTCTTGCTACCTTCCTTTGTGCTCAGATATTTTTCTGTAGTAACCTGATTTAATTTCTTTCTAATTTTTTGGTAACTTTTATAGATATGTTATTTGTGGGAAGCATCAAGATTACATAAAACATCTTATAGTTATATCAATAGATTTTCAATCTGATAGCAATATAACTTCAATTGCATGCAAAACTCTGCTCTTCTACATATTTTTCTGTTATTAATGTCACAATTTACATCTTTTAATGTTGTATATTAATTAACAATTTTTTGGTTGTAGTTGTTTTATCTAAAAGTTGTTATCTTTTAAATCTTATACCTGAATTTAAAATGATGCACCATCATTACAAATTACAGGATTCTGTGTTTGTCTATATATTTACATCTATTAAAGAGCTTTATAGTTTCATATGCTTTGGAGTTGCTGTCTAGTACTCTCTGGCTTCAACTTGAAGGCAGGTCTAGTGAGTAATAAACTCTTTTAGTCTTTTTGTCTCGATCTCCATATGCCTACTCCTTTATCAATCAGGGTGTAATGAGGAGTCAGAAGTTACACAGAATTTTAATGGCGAAGATTTAGTATAAAAATGTATTAACTCTTTGCGGAAAATTAGCTAAGAGGGAATAATAAAGCATTCTCTTTAAAGAATATTCTAGGTCTGAGGAAGAATATTAAACAAAAAAAAACCTTGGAAGGTGGGGGGATGGTGAATCCTTCCAAGTCTAAGATTCAGACCTCACTGGAGAGGGTGTGGTTACAGTTAACTGGATGTTAGAGAAGTTTTTTAAGCTATCTCTGAAGTAGTCCAAAGTCAGAGAACCATAACTGATGAGCAGAGAACTGCTTCTTGCTGTGTTCACAAAGTTAAACTGTGAAGCAACCTGGGTTTGGGGATGCTGTTAAATTTGCTGGGAAGTTAACTGGTATAAAGCTATAGTCTCCGGGAAGCTTTACTCTGTGGAAAGTCGACAGTGGGGGCAGAGGAAGCTTTTTGGAAATATGTCAGGCAGAAAAACTACTTGGAAACTTGTTTATGCACTCATGGAACTCTCCAGAAACTTCTCTGAAGGATGCTATTTTCTGCTGGGAATTCACCTGTGGTGGAACTGAACTCACCAGGAGTAGGGAGTGAGTTCTGCTGAATCTCTTGCATACCAGCTCAGTACCACAGGAGCAAAAAGAAGCAAAGCACAGGAAACCAGGAAAAGAAACTCTTCTGATATTTCTCAGTGTTCTCTACTGACTAAGCCTGACATCATGCCAACTGGTAAGAGAAAAATGTTCCAGAATTACAAGCAGACAATGAAGGATGCACTTGAAGTTGAAAGACAATAAATGGATAACTGGAACAGCATCTAACAAGAAAATTTCAATAATTTAAATTAAATACTGACAGTTAGACAAGAAGATATTGGTAGGTCAATAAGGCATGATTCTCAGCAATTGATAGAGTAAATGAAATCAATTGTATCTATAATATTGAACAATAAAGTTAACAAGTTTTAAGGAATAGATGTGTATAAACATGAATTCTTTCCAATTCATATGGAGCATTTTGAAAAGTTGCCCAAAGGCTACAAAAGAAATCTCAATCAGCAATTATAAAATTAAACAATACATATATAGAGACCATTTAATATAATATATGACAATAAAATGGGAAACTAATAACAAAAAGATAGCAAAAAATGAATGTCTGGAAAATAAAAATTAAACACACAATAATGTAAATATTATAAAGATACATTAAAATTGAATAACAATTAAATAAATACATATTTGCTTTCGGGGAAGAGAGTGGCCAAGCCAGTCAGGCTATGGGAGTCCCCATGTGAGTGAGTGAGTGTGTGGAAAATTTTATGTATGTGCTGGAGAGCGAGTGGGTGTGCGAGTGACTGACTGAGTGAGGACTAGGGAGCTGGTGGCCAGGGCTCTCCTGGTGCAGCGGCTGGTGCCACAGCAGCTGGGCTTAGACCCTAGCGATTCCCGGGATGCAGAAGCCAAGCACCATTTTCTTTTTCTTTTCTTTTTTTAAATCAACAAACCCTCCCTGGGAAGAAAATACTGGGAGAAACTGAGTAAGTGGGTGCTCAGGAGTGGGTGGCCAGGTCCCTGATGTAACAGCTGGTGCTGCAGCTTCTCTACTTCATCCCTGACTCTTCCCAGGTAGTAGAAGTTGAGCACCGTTGTTTTTTTTTTTAAACAGACAGAAGTTTTCCTGTGAAAAATCGGAGGGGAGAAACTATTACGCCAGGCTCTCCCTCACCATTGAAGCAAGAGAGAGACTGCTGGCTCCTGGCTTTGCCTCATCACTTCAGTACCTGGCAGGGTGCTGCCAACAGGGGCTGCACAGGAGTAGAGAGGCAAAGTCCCATGGAAGAAGGCAAGAGAGGCACCCCAGAGCCATATTGAAAGTGGGGCAGGAAAGTGCTCCCACTTGCTCACCACAAAGCAACAGGCCTGATCTCTGTGACTGGTGGATCAACTACTCAGGGATTGATAGTGGCCCAGAGGGAATATCCTGAGAGCACAAACTTTGGAGGGACTTGACGAATGCTGGATTCCAAGCATCCCACCCCCTATCCAGATTCCACTGTGGATAAGAGGTGTGGCCAGAAAAGGACTAGGAAGAACTCCAAAGAGAGCAGTGGTGAGTCCAGGGCTGACCCAAACCCCCTCCTCACTAGCAATTCTCTGAATGTCTGACCCACACAGCTGGGCCACAGTGGAGAGGGACAAACCCAGGCAGAGCCTGGATATCAGTCACTATAGGAGTACTCCATTCCAGGATAGGCCTGACTAGGGCACCCCCTGTGAGAGTACATACCTGGGGAAGAGACAATCTCGTACCTACCCACTGGAGGATATCTCCCTGACCATATGAAAGTGGGAAGGGAGGACTACAGCCTCACCCACCTCCACTGCCCCTCCTCCTTCCCTGCTATAGACCCTGAGGAGAGAGTGAAAGAGGTGGCTCTGCAGGAGAGACCTAATTGAGGAACAATTGCAGAGCCTGCTACAAGAAGGCAGGTTTTTTTTCAATTATTTTTTAATTTTCAAACATTTTTCAGTGTTTATTAGTTCACCTATTTTCTAAATATTTTTCCTTTGTGCGTGAATGAGTATGTGAGGGTTTGATCTGCATTCTCTCAAATTTTTTCTTTTCTTTTTCTGTTTCTTTCTTCTTTTATTGATCATTTTCCATTTATTTGTATATATGAATGATTGGGTGTTCATCTTTCAATTTTGTTGTTGCTGTTGGTTTTTGCTCTATTTTACATCTGTTTTTTTAATTTTCATTTTTTGTAGTTTAAGGTGTGAGTCAAGATATGCATGAGGGTTCAACCTGAATTCCCTTTTTTTTTTGTTTCCCTCCAGTCTTTCTGTATTTCTTCTCTATTCACTCTGTACTAGGCATGTGTGTGTGTGTTTAGTTTTCTTGGTTTTTTGTTGTTGCTGTTGTTTGTTTTGTTTCACTTTGTTGTTATTATACTTTATTTTGGGGTGTGTGTGTGTCTGTGTGTGTGTGTGCGTGTTCTATTACTTTTGTATTGGTTTCTGCTTTACATCATCATATAGCATGGTGTTGGGGAGTGGGTCTCAGGAAACACACACCACAATAAGTGAACACTGTAATTTGCAAGTAGTTTATGATTCCCAGCACCCCATCCCCTACTTTATTCTAATTTCAAAACTACAAGAGATAGCAAAGCTTCCCATTCACAATCCTATTTCAAAATAGAACAAATCTAGAGCCCAGTTAGGGAAGAATAGAGGACTGAGCAAACATTAGAAGGGAAAGCCTCTCCCACTAACACTGAATAACAGACCTAAAGAGAAAAGCAAGATATCTGTCACAAATGAGGAAAAACCAAAGAAATACCTCAGGCAATTTCAAGTGTACCAAAGACGAACTCATGAAAAATCAGACCTTGGTGCCCAAACAATGGAAGTTACCAACAACTGGCCTCAGAATATGACAGGGATTAGGGAATGGATGGAAAGAGTGAATAAGACTGAAGAAAGACAAGATGCAACTCTGAAAGAACTTGTAACAGGGATTTTGGCAAAAAAAATTTCATCCAGGAAATAAATAGCAAGATGTCAAGCACAGAAAGCCAAATTAAAGTAGCTGAAGAAAGAATCTCAGAACTTGAAGACCAGAACATGGAATTAAACTGATATGTAAAAAAACATAGAAAAAAGACTCAGAGAGAAAGAACAAAGCCTACAAGAGATGTGTGATTATTTCAAGAGACTGAACCTACACCTGATTGGTTTCCCGGAAGAAGAAAAGGAAATGGAGAATAACTTGGAGCAAATATTCCAGGAGGTAATCCAAGAAAACTTTCCCCATCTCACCAGAGATGTGACCAGCCAAGCACAAGAGATACAGAAAACCGCCACAAGACATCAAATGAGAAGACCACCCCTAGACACATGGTAATTCACCTACGCAAAGTAGGCACAAAAGAAAAACCCTAAAGGCAGCAAGAGAGAAATGTCAGATTACCTAACAAGAAAAACCAATCAGAATAGCAGCAGACCTATTGCAATAAGCAAGAAGGAACTGGAGCCCTATATTCAAACTCCTCAAAGATAAACAATTTCAATCAAGAATATCCTATCCAGCCAAGCTCAGGTTCATCAGTGATGGAGAATTAAAATCCTTCCCAGACATCCAATCCCCAAGAGATTATGCAGCTTGTACACCAGCTCTACAGGAGACACTTAAAAAGGTATCAAGCACAGAAGAAAGAAAAAAATAGAATGACCACACACTTTCCAAGAGAACAGCAGAGCATAGAATCAATAGAGAACACAACACAACAAGAAACTTGAAAAAACACACATACATTAAACCCAAAGCCAAAAGAAAACAAGCAAAGAAAAAAACTTTATAAGAACCTCATGACAGTGATAAACAATCACATTTCAATAATCATCCTGAATGTGAATGGACTAAATGCACCACTAGAAAGACACAGATGGGAAACTGGATAAGAAATCATGACCCAATTATTTGCTGCCTCCAGGAGTCTCATCTCACTGTAAGGAATGCACACGGACTCAAAGTTAAAGGATGGAAAACAAGTTTCTAGGCAAATGAATCACAAAAGAAGGCAGAAGTTGCAATCTTAATATCAGACAAAACAAACTTTAAGCTATCAAAAATTTTAAAAAATGCAAAAGGACACTACATAATGATAAAAGGTTCAATCCATCAACAAGAAATATCCATGATAAATATATATGCACCCAAAACAGGAGCACCAGCATTTATAAAGCAACTACTAAGTTAACTGAAAAAAAGATATTGACTCTAACACTTTATAGCAGGGGTCTTGAATACCCCACCAAAAGCCCTAGATAGACCATTGAGGCAAAAAATCAACAAGGAGACCTTGGTGAACACTGTAATTTGCAAGTAGTTTCAACAGATGTAAAAATAAGAACCACATGATTATATCATTAGATGCAGAAAAAGCTTTTGATAAAATCCAATGTCGCTTCTTGATAAAAACCCTCAAGCACCTAGGTAGAAGAAACATACCTCAAAATAGTAAGTGCAATCCATGATAAACCCACAGGTAACATATTGCTAAATGGACAGAAACTGGAAACATTTCCCCTGAAAACTGGAATAAGACAAGGCTGCCCACTCTCACCCCTCTTGTTCAATATTGTGTTGTAAGTCCTAGCTCAGGCAATTATACAAGAGAAGGAAATCAGGGGTATCCAAATAGGAAAAGAGAAAGTCAAGTTATTCCTCTTTGCTGATGATATGATCCTATACCTTGAAAATCCAAGGGAATCTGTCAAAAACCTGCTTGCACTGATAAAGGACTTTGGCAAATCTCAGGGTACAAAATAAATGTGCAAAATACAATTGCATTCCTATACACCAACAACAAGCAGGCAGAGACCCCAATACAAAGCACAATCCCATTCACAATGGCCAACAAAAATATGAAATACCTCGGCATCTTTCTAACCAGAGAAGTGAAAGAACTTTACAATGAGAACTACAAAACACTGCTCAAATAAATCCCAGAAGCCTCAAACAAATGGAAAAATATTTCATGCTCATCGATAGGAAGAATCAACATTGTTAAAATGTCCATCCTACCAAAGGCAATCTACAGATTCAACACAATACCCATGAAGTTACCAACATCATTCTTCTCTGACCTGGAAATGGCAAAACAGAAATTTATATGGAAACATAAGTGACCACCAATAGCCAAAACAAACCTTAGCAGAAGAAATAAAGCAGAAGGTATCACCCTTCCAGACTTCAAACTTATTCTTGTATTGGTGCAAGAACAGGCATATAGACCAAAGGAACAGGATAGAGAATCCGGAAGCAAAGCCTCAATTTCTCAACCAATTCATCTTTGACAAAGCTTCCAACAACAGCCACTGGAGAGAGGAGAACCTATTCAGTAAATGGTTCTGGGAAAACTGGCTGACCACAAGCAGCAGACTGAAATAGGACCCCTACCTATCGCCATCCACAAAAGTTAACTTTAATTGGATTAAAGACCTAAACATAAAACCTCAAACTATAAGAATCTTAGAAAACACAGGAGATACCTTTATGGAAATTGGAACTGGCAAACAATTCCTAGTCAGAACCCTAAATGTCCATACCTTAAGAAATAAGACAAGTGGGACTTCATCAAACTAACGATCTTCTGCAAAGCAAAAGAAACCATCAAGCGAGCAGGGAAACAGCCCACAAAATGGGAAAAAATATTTGACAACTGTATATCTGACAAAGACCTAACATCTAGGATCTAGAAGGAACTCAAATGCACCGAAAGGATTCAAACAAACAGCCCCTTTAAAAAGTGGGCAAAAGACATGAATAGACACTTCTCAAAATGAGATATATGGGCAGCCAACAGATACATGAAAAAGTGCTCAGCCTCACTCATCATCAGAGAAATGCAAATCAAAACCACTCTGAGATACCACCTAGCCCCTGTAAGAGTGGCCATCATTAATAAAACAAACAAGAACAGATGCTGGTGAGGATGTGGAGAAAAAGGAACACTTTTGCACTGCTGGTGAGAATGCAAACTAGTGCAACCTCTTTGGAAGACAGTGTGGCGATTTCTGAAAGAACTAGAAATTGACCTCCCATATGACCGAGGAATTCCCCTATTGGGAATATCCCCGGAGGAACTCAAATCATTATATAAAAAAGATACCTGCACACGTATGTTTGTTGCAGCTCTATTCACAATGGCAAAAACCTGGAACCAACCATGTTGCCTCAGAGCTGAATTGGATAAAAAAACGTGGTACATATACATGATGGAATATTATGCAGCCATAAAGAAGGACAAACATATGGATTTTGCAGCAACTTGGATGGAGTTAGAGTCGATCATACTCAGTGATCTATCACAGAAACAAAGAACAGAGTTCCATATGTTCTCACTCATAAGCGGAACTTGAAAAATTATAAGACTATAAAAAGGGAATTGGCAGTGGTGGGAAACTCTCAGGGGAGGGGGGTAGGATTGGCAGTTGAGGAAAATTGCTAGTGGAGGAAGGGGTATACCTCAACAATAAGGGTACTTGCATAATCAACGTTTGTATATCTAACCCTGAATTGTACTTCACATCTTTATAATAAAAAAAAACACATATACAAATTTTTGGAATGCAGTTAATGTGATGTGTAGAAAAAATAATACCTTAGATGCGTGTATCAGATAAAAGAGAATATGTTAGACCAAATCAACCACTGTAAATTCAAAGTGCAATGAGTCTATGACCATTTAATGTCAAATTCCAGAAACTTTAGTTGCAGATGTTATCATTATCAGCTTGTTATCTACAAGAATCTCCTTGGTAAGAAATGCCAGTCAACCCCAGGAAAATCTATCAGAATGTAATAAAATCTATTAGACTGTGGGATTTAGAAATGAAGCAGTTTCTTGCCTTTTTTAAATAGTTTTTTTTTTCTTTTTTTGGTCAGGATATTTATGTAATTGCCTATATTGGTCAAAGAGTGCAATATGTTAAGAAACCTTATTTTAAGCCGGGCTCGGTGGCTCAGCCTGTAATCCCGCGCCTTTGGGAGGCTGAGGTGAGTGGATTGCCTGAGCCCGCGGGTTCGAGACCCGCCTGGGCAGCAAGACCTCATCTCTACAATAAATAAAAAAATCAGCCAGGTATGGTAGCGCATGCCTGTAATTCCAGCTACTAGGAAGGCTGAGGCGGAAGGATTGCCAGAGCCCAGCAGGCGAGGCTGTGGTGGCCGGGAGCGGCCACTGCACGCCAGTCTGGGCGACAGTGAGACTCCAACTCAAAAAAAAAAAAAAAGAAAGAAAGAAACCTTATTTTACTGCTGAAATATAGAAAACCAATCCTCGTGGTTGTAAGATTGGTCATCCATTCCTGAAAGAAATACATACTTTATGGGGCAAGAACAGCAAAATTTTCCACTCATATTAATTCACATAACAAACATTTATTAAGTGCCTATTATGAGTCATATATCATTTTAGTCTATGAGGATTCATTGGTGAATATAATTTAAAAAGATTCCTGCTCATCTACCTCTTACATTCTAGTAGAGGAGACAGGTAAAAGAAAAAGGAAGCAAAATATATATAGTATGTTAGCTAGTGAGAAATAAGGAAGAAGATAGAAATAGTTGGTGAGGATTACAATATTAGGTAAGTTGGTCAAGAAAATCTTTGCTGAGAAAGTGACTTTGAAAGAACCTGAAGAAATGAATAGGGAACCATTTGAATCTGTGGAGGAAGATCATTCCCCGCAGAGATCAGATCCAGGACAGAATGCTTATTACTGATTGTCAGGGAGAAAGCAGTAGATGAAGTCAGGGAGGTAGAGAAAAGTCATGTTATTTACACAGGGTCTCATCATTTTGTCTAGAATTGCCCAAGTTTAAGTTCAGCCCTTGTTTAATTAACAATAGCCTTTTACATTCAGTAGGATTGTGATTTAGATAATAAAATATGTAGTCATTCTACTTTTTGTAAAGACTTTGGCTTTTGCTTAGATACTTTACTTTGGAAAGAACATGACAGTAACATGATCTTACCTAGATTTTAACAGGTTCATTTGAACTACTGTGTTACAAAGAGACAGTGGTATATACACATGATGGAGTATTATGCAGCCAAAAAGGACAAAATTATGAACTTTGCAGCAACTTGGATGGACTTAGAGTCTATAATACTGAGTGATCTATCAAAGAAACAAAGAACTGAGTACCACATGTTCTCACTCATAGGTTGGCCTTGAACAATTATCATAATACTATAAGAAAGGGATTGGCAGCAGTGGAAAACTGCCAAGGGGAGTTAGGGGTGGGATTAGCAGCAGTGGGAAACTGCCAGGGGAGGGGGGTATTCCTCATCAACAAGGGTACTTGCATAATGAACCCTGAATTGTATCCTACATCTTTAAAAAAAGAAAAAGACAAAAATGACAACAAAAAACAAAGAGACTGCAGAGAGCAGAAATGAAAGCAAAATATATCCAGAATCTGATCAATCCTTTCACCATCTTCATTGCTACCAGACTGGTCCAAGTCACCACTGTTTCTTACTTGGATTGCCACAAGAGTTTCCCAATGAGTCTTTCTTGCTGCATTTGAGTATACGCACAAGAAAAGTTTAAAGAAAAATTCCTTAGCAAAATGTATTTTCTTCCTATACTTCAAATATTTGTAACTATTTTCTTTCATATATTTCTGCTTAAATGTTCTTTCATTCCTGTAGAGTTGTAAACCATCAAGTTTTTCCTATTTAATTCAGTATCAAAGGTTTAGTTTTATTCAAGACTCATCTTTGGATTCATTTGGAGTGAAATACCTTATGTGGTTTCCTTTATAGGAATAGTGATGAATTAATTGTATCTCAGTTCCCCTTTCCTCCAGATCCAGAGTTAGAGCTGAGAAATCATACATCAACTCTGCTCTAGCAGTGATACTTAACTCTGATTTGGGTAGAGTCAATCTTAATGCACTTTAGTCATGTCACTCTATCAAAGGTAGTGAACATCTTTTTTTTTCTTGATTGTAATTCTCCCTGTCAGTTAAGGTTTTTCAGATTAAAACTAAAACAATCCTCTCACCTCAGTCTTCCAGATTGCTGGGATAATAGGCATGAATCACTACACCCAGACCTTTGCCAAAATCTTAAAAAAAAAATCGTTACTAGATATCAAACAGAGCTAGAATTTTGCAGCCTCTAGTTATTTTAGCTATTAGCAACATCTCTGATAGAAAATGTAAGGTTTTAGGAATCATTACGGCCAGAAACCTGCTCTAAAGAGGACTATACATTTGTCTAGTAAAAAAAATCCTTACAATGAATATTTAAGCAGAAATATAATTGATTAAATATACAAAATAATTTTATCTCATACATATTTAGAGTACATGAAAAATGTATTCATATAAAAAATAAAAATAAACAAAATGTCTGAATAAGTTAGTATAACCTAACTTTCTCCATTTTCATTTCATTTTTCTACAAATTCCTTTGACAGGATACTTGCTAAATGTTCAACCATTCTCCTGCGTCTCCCTTATTGGTGTCAGTGAGTTGAAAAGGACAAAATTCACATCTCTTGCCTTCTTCGTGAGCCTTCTTCTGAACTCACCCTTCTCCCATCTTCCACAGTACGTCACTACCATAAAATTTTGTGTTTTAAGATCATAGTCTTTTAATTTTTTGGTAAATACTACTTTAAATATCTGTCTGAACTATTACAGCATGTATGATTAAAGGAATTATATGCTGTGAGCTTTCTATATGACATTAATAATTCAGCCACTCAAGGATTCCCACAGGAACTGCTCAGTGGAGACCTGTATGGGGAGACTGATTCAATGCTATAACCAAACAGCTGGAGAGTACTCTTACCCCTGGCGCTGACAGAGGATCTCTCATGGATGTTTTCCTATATAATACAAGTACAAGGTTATTTAGTGTTTGCCATGATGAAATTGATTAGATTGTTTCCAACAACTTCCCGTAGGTCCCTTTGTCATAAAGATATTATGCCGGGCTCGGTAGCTCAGCCTGTAATCCCGTGCCTTTGGGAGGCTGAGGTGAGTGGATTGCCTGAGCCGCGGGTTCGAGACCCACCTGGGCAACTTGGCAAGACCTCATCTCTACAATAAATCAAAAAATTAGCTGGGCGTGGTAGTGCGCGCCTGTAGTTCCAACTACTTGGAAGGCTGAGGCAGAAGGATCGCCGGGGCCCAGCAGGTCGAGGCTGCAGTGGCCGGGAGCGGCCACTGCCCTCCAGTCTGGGCGACTGAGACTCCAACTCAAAAAAAAAAAAAAAAGATATTTTATTAGCCTTCAAACCAATGAGTTTTGCCATTTTAAAATATAATGAATTTGAAGTATGTCTTTTTCTAGCTTAAAACATAAATTTTTTTTATAATAAACAAGCTGGAATTATATCATATTAATATGATTTTATGTAGTCAGTGAAAGAAAAAGTTGGTACTGTCACTGTAAAAAGAAATGTATTTTAAATTACTTAGCATTTTTATTTATATTTAATTATCTTACAAACATATCAAGACTTCTATAATGTCTAGAATTAATTTAAGCTGTAAAGAACAACAATATTTACCTTTTATTGTCAAATGTTAACTTGATGACTAATTTAATTATTTTATATTTATATTTCTATCAATCATTGAATGAAAGCATTCTTTAGATATCATATCATTGAATGAAAGCATTCTTTGATTAGAACCAACCAGTCTTCAGCTGAGAAAAATTAACCTATGACAAGAAGAAGAGCTCAGTTACATCAAAAACGTTAGTTCTACAAAACAATGGATAACATTTTGGTGATGGAGACTAGGGTAGAGGAGATAGAAAAGGGCCAATCTGGTTGGAAGTGATAACTCATGCCTATAATTCTAGCACTTTGGGAGGCCTAGGAGGGAGGATGTCTTGAGCCCAGAGTTCAAGACCAGCCTGGCTACATAGTGAGACCTCATCTCTACAAAAAATGAAAAAAAAAAGGGAAGGCCCAACCCAGGAGTCTGAGAGAAAGCACTCAGCATAGAGTAATCCTACCATATGGCTCCTGTGTGCCTCTTCCCATGTCCCTGTATCACTAGAATTCGATTACATAGGTCTGTAGAACACTCACTATGTTTATCCAGTGATCCACTTATTCCTTTTACCAGGGGACTCCCAATCCTGGGAAAACAGACTAATAATATTTTCTAGAAGAATGAGACCTTATCTCTGAAATGTTCTTTTTTTTTTTTTTTTTGAGTTGGAGTCTCACTCTGTCGCCCAGACTGGAGTGCAGTGGCCACTCCCGACCACCGCAGCCTCGACCTGCTGGGCTCCGGCGATCCTTCCTCCTCAGCTTTCCGAGTAGCCAGAATTACAGGCGCGCGCTACCACGCCCGGCTAATTTTTTGATTTATTGTAGAGATGAGGTCTCGCCTGCCCAGGCGGGTCTCGAACCCGCGGGCTCAGGCAATCCACTCACCTCAGCCTCCCAAAGGCGTGGGATGACAGGCTGAGCCACCGAGCCCGGCTTCTGAAATGTTCTTAACACAATGTCCTTGGTTAAGGATTACTATGAGTAATTAGAACCAAAGCACAGCCCCTAGAAAATGTCACATAGTCTTTACAGCTATCTGGAGGTAGAGCTGTTTTGTCGTTGAAATGCTCTTGCTGTGCAAGGAATCCCTTGGATGTCACTCAGAGACCCCATCTTTTCTGAACCAGAGGGGCATGTCTAATGTGGGTAGAGGGACTTGGGAGCCACCTTCAATATTCCAGACCACCTTCTAGTCTTTTTGAATGCTTGTGTTCTTGTAAAAATTTAGTAAAGCTTGATACTGGATACGATTTCTACCACATGTAAGTCTGACTTGATAGTTTTGTGTTAGCCCAATAATCAGTTATTAGTATGATCAAAATCAGTGGTTTTCTACACTACTATGCATAATAAACATTAGTTGGGGAACTTATAAAATGAATATTTCTGGACTCCTTTCATAAAGATATTGATTCAGTAGGTTTGGAGTGGGATGTATTATCTATTGCTTTGACTTAGAAATACGTATGCAAAACAATAATTAGGAGCTATCTCTAAACCAATCTTATATTGGCACAATTCTATATCTTTCTATTGCATTTAAAACATCTTCAGTGTATTGATTTAATTCTTGAATTCATTGTTTTTACTTACTTTTGATGTATTTGCTTAACACACAAAAGCTAGATTAGTGACTGAAATACTAAAGGGAAGATGATCTCATTATCTTCTTTAATATAAAAACAGTACATCCCTCTTCATAAAAGGGTTACTGAGAGTTCAGTTGTTCAGGATTTTTATAAACCACTTGACTATTTTAAAAAAAATAGTGTGTCTAAACAGTGTGAAATTTACCTGTGCAGTTAGAATGTTGAACAACCTAGTGAAGCTCCCTGTTTATCTTAGGATAGTGGTGAGGTTATGTTCAAATAGAAAAAAGGGTGCTGTAAAGTTTAAAAATTGTAGGGAGGAGGGAAGAAATGGAGGAAGATTTGGAAGGGACTTCTGGAGAATCTCCTATAAATGCACAAATACTCAAACAGAGAAATATTTGACAATTACTGCTCTACCTTCTAAAAGATGTATGTAATTTTTATGTTACTAAGTACAACCTAGTGCAAATGCGATCAGAGAAACTACATATTCTGCAAACATACAATTTTCTGGCCACATCCTTGTTCTTATTTTCCAGTTTTTAAAGTCTTTTTCTTAGTGAAGTATTTTTATTTTGCTTTTTACCCCACTTTCTTGCTTTTACCACAAAGCATTTTACATCAAAAAGGTAGACTCCAAATTAATGATTAGTAAAGAGGGAAAATTACGTTTAGTCAACTATTAAAAAACATAACTGGTTTTAAATTCTCTTTAGCCCAAGCAAAACCCACCTTCCTGGTTCAAGTTAAAAAAACATGCATACAGCTTCTTAGTTGTCAACTGGTTTTTACAAAACACCATCTTGATCAATTAAGAGTAAATGAATGAGAACCATATGGATAAATTTCCTTTGAAATACACCCAGGATTAAAAAGTTTAAGAAAAATTGCTCTAGGCAAATATAGTTTTTGCTGGAATGAAAATGTGAAAAATAGTTTGAAGTGTTTTGTTGAACTCAAACCTCAAAGTACCAAGTTTTCTAATCCATAGGCCTAAAGAGATGATGGTGAACCCTCAGGAAGGTGAAGGTAATGGTCTCATTCTAGGAGGAAGCCAGAAAGAGTATCTCTTTGATCATTTTGGGGGAGTAATTCAAATAAATAATAAATAATTCATCCCAGAGTTCAGACTTGTACATCTGGCCTGTTATTGTGCAGCATGGTGCAGAGATCAGGAGTCCAAGCTCTAGCCTAGTGTTTCTCAACTTATTATTTTTTCATTATTTCTCTTCTTTGGAGCCTTTTAAGACTTTTTTTTTCTAATCTCTCCATGAAATTACTACAAATATACTATATATTTGTTTATGCACTGCTGTGTATCTGTCTCATAAATTAAATGGTAGGAATTCTTTTGTAACCCTCCCAGTCCCGAATTTTCCCCTCTTGAGGATAATCTGCCTTTGAGAATGCATTTTCTCATCTGGAGCAATAGTTCTCAATTGGGGGGGGGGAGGCGGCATTTGTATCCACCAGGAGAATTCAGCAATGTCTGAAAGCATTAAGCATTTTTGATTGTCACATTGCAAGGAATAGGGAGAAGGGTACTATTGGCAGCTAGAGGGTAGAGGCCAAGGACACTGTAGATCATCCTACATTGTATGCGATAGCCCTGCACAATAAATAATTATCGGATCCCAAATATTAAGAACACTGAGGCTGAGAAATTCCACTTTAGAGCCAGACTGCTTGAGTTTGAATCTCAGATATGCCGCTTACTCACTGAGTAGCCTGCAATTTGTGTCTGTCAAATGGTAGGAACAATAGTACCAACTGTAGAGGGTTAGTGAAAGAATTAAGTGAGCTAATACACACAAAATATTTAGAACAGTGTCTGGCTTAGGGTGAATGCTCAATAGAAACTAGTATTTATTATTTTAAATCGTATTATACTAGAAATAGCAAGTTCTTACATCAAATTTCAAAATGTACAAACATCACAAAATCCTTGAAATTTGCACACATGTCTATTCATTTTCCCAAAGCATATATAACCAATTTACTCCGATTCCAACTTAAATTCAGAATACATTTTTGTAGTGACTAGCAAACTATTAAATTTGGCAGATTAGTGATTATATGAACAAATAGAATGGGAAAGAATCAAGGCTGCTACTGCAGACAAATGTATTTTCATTATTCCATGAAAAAAAGACTTGAATGCAACAGCATAATAAATACTTTTTGGGCTTCAGTAGACAATCAGAAAGTGCCACTTTGACAGTCAATATATCCTGGTGGCACTTCAGGAAATGTTATTTTTAATGAGAATTTTCAGGTTCATAGCAGAGTGAAATATGAATTAGTGACGCTGATGTACTTATGCTACAAATATCTTTGCCAAATACTAGCTGCAGTCTGAGTTTCTTGTTATTTGTCTTTTTTCTATAAGGATTGCAGTTTTGTCTAGATAATGCAGAGGATATAGTTGAACGGGTCTTGCAAAATGTGCAGAAAAGCATGGTTTATTATAGAAAATTGAAGATGATCCTCTTTCCTTTCATTTTATAAGATAAAAAATAATGAAGGGGGTGTCGGAGAATCCTATTTGTTTTCATCTCCATTCCCTCAGCAAGTCCCACTGACTTGACATTTCCTAATCTGAGCTGGTTTTCCAGGTCATCAGTTCGATTTCTCACTGTTGTTCCAGTCTTTAGTGTGCCTTACAGAAGTAGGCTGAAATCATCCATGGGAGATTGTTATTGCCAGGTCTTCTATTTTTTCCTCATCTCCCTCAGCCTCCTATAATCTCAACAAAACTTTAAGGAAGAGAAAGGAGTATTATAACAGTCTTGCTGATAAAGGACATTAATCAGAACCAAGAAGCATGATCTTTGGAGAAAAATTGCCCAGATTTGAGTTCTGGCTCTGCCACTTATTAGTTCAGTTCTTGTTACTTGGTGAAGATAAATGACCTTGCATTAGATCTATGCCTGACTTGGATGTGCTCATGACACAATGTTAGCTGTTGATTATTTGCTTACTGTGGCTACAGCTGAATCCTCACCTCACTGGAAATAGTAGTTCAAAGGTTTAATAGGCTTAAGAAAGAATACAGACATCCTTTCTTAAAATCCATTACTATGCTGATTTGGCAAGTCTTATTTTCTATTGCAGAGGAATTTCTTCTTCCTTCCTTCCTTCCTTCCTTCCTTCCTTCCTTCCTTCCTTCCTTCCTTCC
>NW_007249829.1:93290-143790 GCF_000164805.1 Carlito syrichta | reverse complement strand
TCCTTCCCTCCCCTCTCTCTCTCTCTCTCTCTCTCTCTCCCCTCACATTCCTTCCCCTCCCCTCCCCTCCCTTCTTCCTTCCCTCCCTCCCTTTCAGTCCTGGTCTCACTCTGTCACCCAGTTTGGAGTGCAGTGGCACAATCACAGCTCACCATAGCCTTGACCTCCTGGGCTCAGGCAATCCTTCTGCCTCAGGCTCCTGAATAGCTGTGACTACAGTTATGCACCACCACACTGGGCTTTTTTTTTTTTGGTAGAAACAAAGTCTCACTATGTTGCCTAGGCTGGTCTTAAATACGTGGGCTTGAAAAATCCTCCCATCTCATCCTCTCAAAATGCTAGGATTACAGGCATGAGCCACTATGCCCAGTCCAGAAATTTCTTAAGAGTGTCAATTTTTAAAAATGATGAGCTTCCAGATTTCATCACCGTGAAAGTCAATCTTAACCAGAAACAAAGGCAGCAACCTATTTCTTAGCACTACTAAAACGCAGTCACATAAACCCTTGAATGGTTGAGGCAGTTTTACAACGTCCGTCCCTGAAGGCTGTGTACCCTTCAAATGTCCTCCTTCTCTTATGAATGAGAAGTTTCTTTATTTGGGCTCTGCTGGTTCCCAGCAGCCTTTTGTGCTACTGCTGTACTGTCAGCATAAGAGAAAGAACTCACAGGAGGAAGGAAGGACATTTTTCTCTGTCTGGGGGCTAGATCTGTAAAAACTCTTTTAATCTCACCAACATGAAAGTTCTGCCCTCTTATTGCTATGATTTCTGTTCTAGAATCATAACCTTGTTGTGTGAAACTTCTAGAAATGTCTAGACACTAACATGGCAATTCACTGAATTCATAGGAAGGTTGCCTGAAGGTTGTTTTTCTCCCCACTTCCCCATTTCAAAGTGAGAGGGCTGTATAAATCAGAACTCTTTAAAACAGTAAATTCTTGGGGGTAGGGACAGTAGTAGAGGTAGAGGCTATCTTAAGAGGGTACAGTATCATATGTTTCAGTCAATTTAATTCTATAGCAGTGTCTTGAGTGGCACTTGAGTCACAAAAAGAGCACTGATCACCATTCTTAAGCTGGAGTCCTCCTTCAGCTACTAGTGACACTACTATTCTGGAAAAAACTATCTTACCTCTTTGTACCACAATTTTCCTCAGATGCTTAAAATAAAACAAAACAAACAGGGTAGAGAAGAGAGGAGGATATAAATATAGCCAGGGCTTACCTCACAAGATCTTTCTGAAACTCAAAATGGAATAAAGAAAAGTGCTCTGTAAATCTCAAGTTTTATGCAAACGTTATATGGGATTAATATTTAGGAGAGTTTTGGTCCATAAATACTTGCTTTCTCCCTCCTCTTTAACCCAACATCTTCCCTAATTTTTTTTTAACCTATGCCCCTTTCTTGAGACTGATAGCTCTTTGAAGGCCCACATTTTCTATTGTGTCAGAAATTCCAGGGAACGGTATAGAATCTGAGTAACTGTTGAATTTAAATCTTATCTTCTAGAAAGTGTAAGAGGAAAGCCCCATAATGATTCCCTCTAGAGTTTACCTAATGGAGGTAGAGAAAAATGAGGAGTGAAATATTATTTAAGATTATGATTGCAATCTCTTTAATATGTGAAGAAATAGAAAATACTGATCAAATAAGATCTATTTTAAAAACGAAGAATTTCTAATTCTATGATTCTACTGCAAACCATGCTTTCTACAATAGATCTTAAATGTGCCTTTTGTCTACATCAGTAAAAATACTACCTCTTCGCCTTGCTTCTCTGATACTATTTTATTCTTAGATTAAATGTGTGGGAGATAACATTTCATTCAAGGAAAACTTGAGCTGAAAGGCGAAGAGGGGAATTTCACAGCTAGGAATTTTAGGTTAACAGACCTTTTCTTGTGCTAGAGAAAGTAGGATATATACCAAGATTTTAGAAATGTCAGATCATTCTCTCATTTAGCTACTCAAAAATAAGAGTTGACAGCTGAGTCGAAAGTATAGTATCTATTCTTCAGACATTTATTTATAATACATCAGTTAATTTGTGTGGGTGGAGAGAGAATTCTATTTGAAAATGTAACATAGACAGAATGTAAATAGTGCCAAGGATATGATTTTGAAATGTGTATATCTGCAAATATATTTTGAATACATATTATGTGCCAGGCATTGTGCTAGAAATGAGGAGTTAAAAATAATAAATGGCAGCCGGGCTCGGTGGCTCAGCCTGTAATCCCGCGCCTTTGGGAGACTGAGGTGAGTGGATTGCCTGAGCCCGCGGGTTCGAGACCCGCCTGGGCAGCGAGACCTCATCTCAACAATAAATCAAAAAATCAGCCGGGCGTGGTAGCACATGCCTGTAATTCCAGCTACTCGGAAGGCTGAGGCGGAAGGATCGCGGAGCCCAGCAGGTCGAGGTTGTGGTGGCCGGGAGCGGCCACTGCACTCCAGTCTGGGCGACCGAGTGAGACTACAACTCAAAAAAAAATAAATAATAATAAATGGCTCTTGTCTCTAATTGAAGAGATTAGGCAAAAAATTAAAAAACACATTTAAAATACAAATTCCCCCAAATACCTGACCAAGTATCAGATGAAAGGGATATAGTAATTGCCACAGAAAGTCAGAGGCTGGAGAGATCTTGAGGGAACTGGGGAGACCAGGGAAGCATTTAATAAAGAGGTAGAACCTGAGCAGAGTTTCTAAAGAATGGGTGGTATCTGAATAAACAAGGAACAGGGATAAGAACTCCAAGGAATACTCACGGCAGTTTGGGATGACCTGCATGAAGTAGGCGGTTCTCATGGAATAAAATGAGAGACAGGATTTAAAAGACAGTTCTAGATGGATTTGTAGTGGTTCTTGATTTTCATGGGACACATGGCTCTTGATTTTCATGGAA
Organism: Carlito syrichta; assembly: GCF_000164805.1. Classification (NCBI taxonomy): domain Eukaryota; kingdom Metazoa; phylum Chordata; class Mammalia; order Primates; family Tarsiidae; genus Carlito; species Carlito syrichta. Next base: position 140,883 of record NW_007249829.1, on the reverse strand, counting down.
GGACTTCCACTATTTCCTAGAGAATCCCATGATTAAGTAAAATGTAATTTTCATATTATGAGTGATACAACCATTTGCAGCACTGATTAGTGAAAGAGAATAACAGCAAAGATAATACAGTGATCCTGGAATAAAGTAATGAGGACTTGAAATTGGGTAGTGGGAGGGAAAAATACAAAGTATAATATACAACAAATATACAAGTGATCTTTTAAAATTCATATATAACTATCAGCAATACCACTGTGTTGCAGTTGTTGCTGAGAAGCGCAAGCCAATTGTCTTTTTCAAATAACCAAATAATATGGAAAAGCCACTCTTTCCTTCAAGGTGTTAGCTTCTATTTTACTTTATGACTTCTACTTCTTAAGACTCAAATTTTTCTCTTGAAATGAATAGACCTCTCTCAAATTGAATCAACTCTTTGCTCATTGCTACGCACAAGATGCACCATTGTTTTTCCACCAGCATAGAGCTAAGTCACTTGGATTTAAGATGTTAAGTAGTACTCTATTTCCTGATAGTAATAGATACTTCAGACACTGATTAATGGCTTTACATATGGTATCTCATTAATGCTTCACAACATCCTATGAAGTGCCTGCATATATAATTATGCTCATTTTACAGATGAGATAATTGAGACATAGAGAAAAACTTTCCTAAGACTACACAGTCAAGAAGTGGACGACTCAGGATTTTTTTTTTTTTGAGTTGGAGTCTCACTCTGTTGCCCAGACTGGAGTGCAGTGGCCGCTCCCGGCCACCATAGCCTCCACCTGCTGGGCTCCGGCGATCCTTCTGCCTCAGCCCTCCGAGTAGCTGGAATTACAGGCATACGCTACCACGCCCAGCTGATTTTTTGATTTACTGTAGAGATGAGGTCTCGCCTGCCCAGGTGGGTCTCGAACCCGTGGGCTCAGGCAATCCACTCACTTCAGCCTCCCAAAGGCGCGGGATTACAGGCTGAGCCACCGATCCCGGCTGACTCAGGATTATGATACCATTCTGTCTAGCTCCTACATGCACCTTCCTAATCACCATGTGACACTGTTTTCCACATGCCTCCCATCCTCATTTTCTTTTGTCTCCTATGATTGATGAAACACTATCACATTATGCTCTCTCATTTGATTCCCATAGTTACCTGGATGAAATACTCACTATTCAGATAAGAAGTAGACTTAAACACATGAAAGGATAGCAAGTAAATACTGTCTCAGGAACTTAATGCTGGACCACTCATATTGTTTCACTCCACATTGCTTCTGTTATCTAGTCTCTGTACATATCAGAATTATGTGAGCTACTCAAGAAGAAAAAAGAGAGAGGAACAGTGTGCTGTGGTTTTATATTTTGATGGGTAGAACATCAAATACTTCTTATGTAAGATAAAGAAGATTTAGATCCTTTTTCTGTTTAATTCTTGTAAGCTTTTCCTAATACATGCTAAGGAAGCCCTGAGAAAAGTCAGGAAATGTAAAGTGAATGTTCATACCTGTAATCATATCAGTTTAGTCTCCTGTTGATGATTGAATGGAGAAAAGCTTTTATAATTTCCTGATTTATGAAGTAACCAATTAAAAACAATAATATCATCATCTATAGATAAGAGGAAAACATGCACAGGGTAGTAAATGCTTAAATATTCCTCCCCAAGATGTTGTTGGAGATCTCTTTGGTTTTTTATTGGATGAAAGTGCAGTTTCCTTGACAACCGTCTTTCTGAACAGACTGCCTATACCTCCATATTCTACAGCTTGCTGTAAAAGTCAAAATGCGATACTGTATTCTTGCAAGATGCACACAAATTTACTTAGGGGTGACTTTACAATTTGTGCATGATTTCTACTAGCCACTATAAAGAATATGTTGAATAACTAAGAAAAAGGAGTTTATAAATGCTTAGGTGCTCAGGACCATAAAAGACTGTTAAGTTTATAGTTATTACTTAAATAAACATTATCATCTCTTTGTGATTATCTATTTATATCTGCTTGTTTCTTATCCCAGAAACAGGTTGTTATCGCTCTATACTGGCACTTGTTTAAAGATAGAAATATTAAGAAAGTAACAACCAGTTATGGCAATTCTTTGGTCAGTTACCAGGAGGAATTCCAAATGGTTCAAGTTGGCCATGAGCATCCATGCAAAGTCTTTCTGTGAAGCTTGTTTTTTCAGAGGACTCTTACTACCTTAGGGAGCTTCTGTGCAGCAGGGGAGAAAGTGAAGTAAATGGTATTGGGTTTGGCAGAGCTTTTCAAATAGCTTGTTCGTTCTAGAAATAGCAGGAAATCTGTCTAGCCTGTGGGCACTTGTCCAGAAGCATCATATTCAGGTTCATTTTTTTTTCAGAGGGATAAGACTATGTATTTTTCACTACCTTTTGTATCTAAAAAAATTACAGCTTAATCTCTGCACCCTAGAATATGTTCCTTAAAACACAACTATGTTTTCCACCTACTTTAGCCCATGTTTTGTCTTTAAAATGCATGCTTTCTGGAATTGTCCTAGATAGGGCATTTCTAACTTCCGGCTATGAGCCCATATGCAAACTTTTATGTATAGATGATTATATGTATTTTTCTAAAAATATTTTTCATTCTTTTATTAAACTCTACATGAGTCTACACCTTACTCAAATGCTAGTAGCTGCTCTCTTCCACAATTTTCTGCCTGACTTCCAGCCTGCCTTCTTTCTCACTGACAATGCAGTTCTACCCTCTTTCCATCCTTCTCAACATTCTCCTTCTCTGCTGAAGCTTCCTTGTCTAATTTATTCTGCTTCAATTGCTCCCTTACTTTGATTGCTCAGATCAGATTTTTTTGTGCATGTATGCAGATTAACTGACACATTTTTTTTTACCTATTTAATCAACAGAACCCGTAACTTAGTTAATACAGTATATCAGAATAACACACATCAGCTCATCATATAATAAAGAATGTCAAACATCAAAGAAACTACAAAGATCCTTGACTTGTGAGAGGACATTTCAGAGTTTCCCTTTGAGGTCAGTTACCACCTATACATGTTTAGCTAAGAAAGCTCTAATGAGCACTTGAATAATGTGAAATTAGTTAGATGCAAAGAGTTTCCTTCTTTTATTTAAAATGATATTCATATGACAGAGCTCATAAGATAATGAGTACAGATAGTTCTAGAGAACTGAGAAAGTCAAGTGCTGTGCAAAACAAGACATAGTTCAGATTCTTATAGCCATGAGACTTGCTAAACAATGGCGTGTGGAGGACAGTGTGACCATTAAATCCTCATGTCTTATGAAACCCATGAGCTCATTGAGGTTGGAACAGATTGTGTGTGACATGTTTTAGAAACGTAAGCTACTCATAAACATGCAAGTGTTTTGAGGATTGATTTTCTGTATGAATAGCTTTCTTGCCTGGGAGAACTAGATACAGAATATGTGCACAGAGGCATACTCATTCTCAAAGCAAAGGTTAATTGGTTTCCTCAGATATGGATGCTGTTTTCATTGTGTCTTATGACCCATATTTTTTATGAAAACATGTCACTATCATTTTTATTCAATGAAAAAATTAATTCTTTGTATCTTGTTTACAATGTTTTACATGTACATATATCTCTTTTCCAGCCTCACCAAACTTTCCTCACTAACTCAGCAGATGATTGCTTCTCCATTGCTTCTCCACTGCTGGACTGAAATATAAGAAAATCATATCTCCTAGTAGCTGCTAACAAGGCTTTATCTCAGTATTTTATTACCACTGTGCCAATCCTTTCTCCAAAATCACAAAAGAAAAGCATCTCTTCTCTCTGAGCAGCACTTATAATGGTATATTGAATCCCATTACTTTGAAAATATGCTAAGATTAAATACTCAGATGTTCTCTTTACCATAACCTCTTTGGAATCTAATTTTCTTCAAATGATGTCAGGATTTCCTTATGCAGAGAATTCCATTTGCGCTTTTCTTTCTTGGAAGTAAGTCACCCCCCCCCCCGATGCTTTACTCACACACTTGGCTAAGATTGGGAAGAGGAAATGGTGGAATATCCTCATTATTCTGATTTTCTATCTTCTTGCCTGCCTGTCAGCAGAGTGGGTGTATTTGGTTCTGTTCCAGCTTCTAGACAGTAAGCAGGCCAGAGTTGGGGCTGAAGCTTAATTTCCAAAGCTTACCATCTCTTTTTGTCTCCTCCATTGGATCTCAATAGATAAAGGCCTAATGGTGGTTGATACATATTTTTTAAGCCAACTTCAACCAGTGATAGGGTAGATAGTTTGAATCTCATCAATTTTTTTTGGTCAATTTATTAGCTCATTCTACACTCAAAGGGGGATGGGATATGATTGCCCCTCTTAAAAACCCAACACTTCGTATCTAATGGACACAAACAAGCTCAGTTCACCTTGGCTTCTTCATATAGTGTCTCATTCAATCTTTTATTCTCCCTCTCTCTCAACAGGGTCTCACTCTTTTGCCCAGGCTGGAGTGCAGTGGTGTGATTATAGCTCATTGCAGCCTTGAACTCATGAGTACAAGTGATCCTTCCACCACAGCTTCCAACGCAGCTAGAACTATAGGTGCATTTGCTAAGCCCAGTTAACTTTTTACATTTTTTTGTAGAGATATGTTTTTGCTATGTTGTCCAGGATGGTCTCAAACTCCTGGATTTAACTGATCCTCCCACCTGGGTCTCCCAAAGTGCTGGGATTACAGGTGTGAATCACCATGCCCAAACAATCTTTCTTTTTCTTATCCCTATCAAACTTCTTAAAATGTTTGGTCTATACCTGCTGCTTCCATTGATCATGTATTCATTTTATATAAATATAAATATGTTATATTTAATATATGTGCATATATAATCATTTCTTTTATTGAATTAGAATTTTTTGACATATATTTTTGTTTATTTAATAATAAAGACAATGCCAAATATTTTCAAAGTACACAGGTAAATGGGATAGACTCTTGAAAATAGACTATCTGGGCTGGGTGCAGTGGCTCACGCCCGTGACCCTAGCACTCTGAGAGGGCAAGGCAAGAGCAGGAGTTCAAGACCAGCATGGGAAGCATAGTGAGACCTTGTCTCTACAAAAGAAAAACCCAAAACATTAGCCAGGCATTGTGGTTTGCTTGTAGTACCAACTTCTTTGGAAGCTGAGGTGGAAGGACTATCTGAGCCTAGGAGGTCAAAACTGGGGTGAGCTGTGATTGTGCCTCACTGCACTCTAGCTTGGGAGACAGCGTGAGACCCCAACTCAAAAAGAAAAAAAAAAATGAAAAGAATAAATAGTCTATCTGGTTCTAAAGGCAGATGTAGCTACAGTTTTGGTAGATGTCAAATTTCTCCCTAAAGGAGTTATTCTGTTTTGCACTCCCCTCAGCAATATGTGAGAATGCCTGTTTCTCCACAGCCTCATTAACAATGGGTTTTGTAACTTTTCATTTGTTTGTTGACCTGATATGTAGGAAATTATATTTCAGTATGGTTTTTATTTGACTTTTTCATTTTATGAAAAAGGTTGATCGTTTTTCCATACATTAAAGGATCATGTATATTTATTTCTGAGCAGCCTCTTTATATATTCTGTGTTTTTTTTCTTGATTTCTAAGAATTTCAATATGAATTGCAAATATTTTCAGTAGTTTGTAATCTTTCACCCAGTTGGTATTCTTCCTCTAGGATCTGATGGGGGGGGGGTTCTCTTTCTTAAAGCCCTCCCTCAAGTTTTTACTTTCCCATTCAGATTTATTAATGAGTTCATTAAATCACTCATTCAGGGAAATTTAACAGAATATGGTTGAAGGCAGTGATTGAAAAAAATAAAAACCATAAAACCCTACTGAGTTGCTCCACAATAACCAGTAAATACATTTACTTTTTCTTCATAATATTTTGATATTTTACAATGGACATATAACATTTTATAATTACAAAAACCTATTTTTAAAAAGGGATTGGGAAGCATTAGAGAGTGCTTACAAAATCCTGAAAAGTATAAAATGGAAAATAAAAACCATGCATCAACACCATCAATATATTAGCATACACGTGAATTTTTAAAATCATCTGCATTAGTAGATTTAAGATTTATAAATAAAAACTTTACAACATTTATTCCCTCTTCCATCTCCACACTACCTACCGCCCCTTGCCAGAGCCAGATTATTTTTAATTTTTATATTTGTTTCTTCTGGATCACTACTAATCATTATTTATGTCTGCTCTAATAGAGAATGACTTAGTTTATATCATGGCCCATCTCCTCTTCCTTAGGCTCTGGTATAATTATATAATTTTAAAATTTTAAATTAATAAACCATATATTTTGTACTCTTTCTCTCACACTCCATAGCCAACTCCTCAGCTAGTCAGTCACTTTTATCTTCAAAATATATCCTGAACCTAACTGTTTCTTACTAATTGTATCTGTTCCTGTCTAAGTTCAGAACATTATCCCTCTTATCTATACTGCTTTAATAGATTCCTAACTATTTTTCTTGCTCTCTGTCTTCGCTTCTTGGAGTCCATTCTGCATCCAGCAACCAGAGTGACATAAATTAAATACTTTTTCTGAATACTGCTCTCCAAGGACTTCCAATCTGCTTGGTAGAGTCAAGGTTTTCCACACATCTCCCTAAAAATCTATGGTATGGATTCTGGCCATCATCTCATGCAACTTCCCCATTTATCACTGAATTTCTGTCTCACTGGCTTCCTTGATATTTCTCAAACATACCGAGAATGCACTGTTCACAGCCATTGCACTTGTTCTCTCAGCACAGAATCCTCCTGCTCCAGGTACTCGTGTGCTTCTTCCTCTCACTTCATTCAGGTTCCATTTGAAAGGTCTTTCATATGAAAGTCATCCCATTAGAGAAGTTGTCCTAGACAACTTTCTCAAAAGAAACCATCCATTCTCCCGCTACACTCCCCGCCCCCAAATCTTCAATCTCTCTTTATACCTTTATCTAGAATGTAAACGATATGAGATCATGGGCAGTGTTAGTTTTTGTCATTGTTGTATTATCAGCACCAAACAGTGCCTTGCACTAAGTAGGCTCAATAAATACTTGTAGAATGAATGAATAGATAAATAGGTCATTACTACTGGGAGAAAATAGGTATTTTAAGTGCTTTAGATGTGGCATCCTGAAGTCTTGAGTTTCACCTAGAAAGGGTCAACACTCCATAGAAACAGAAAAAAGAGAAACAGCTGCTCTTGGTGAGCATTCTTAATCTTTAAGAAGTATAAACCTCTTAAAGTTTGTCCCCTCCAAGGGCTCTGAGTATGGTTTCTACCTTTCTTCAATCAGACATTATTTTTGCATTTTTGCAACCTCTCGACTTAGGCTGGCATTCCTCCAAACTGTACAATTTCAAAAACCTTCTCCAGTGCAGTCATTCTGAGTAGTATGGAAAGGAATGCATTTGTAAACTCTGTAACTGTAAAATACATGTGTTAACAAGAGAAGCTATGCACTCTCCTTTGCCTATGATCGTCAGTCAAGAGATGCACTTGTGTAGAAATGTTTGCTATTCTATTATGAAATAGTTCACCATATTGTTATATCATAACCTCACAATCATCCATCCCTAGTTCATCTCCTTTTATACAAATTCCTCTCCAAAGTCATTGTATTAACTGTTACTGACTCCCAAATTTTTGGCAAGCTTCACATTTATCTGGCTCACTGGTCTACTGTATCTGGATATATGACAGAAACATCAAATGGAACAGAAAATGTGTAATTCTTTTTAAAAAATATTTATATATATTTTTAATTTTAAAGATGTGGGGTACAATTCAGGGTTAGGTATACAAACATTGATGATGCAGGCACCCTTGTTGATGAGGGTACCCCTCCCTCCCCTAGCAGTTTCTCTCAACTGCCAATCCCACCTCCCTCCCCTGACAATTCCCCACTTACTGCCAATCCCTTTCTTATAGTGAAAATGCGTAATTCTTTCCCCTAAGTTTATTTTTCTGCATTCCTCATCTAAGAGACCCAGGAATGATACTAGCTCTCCTCCTCTTATGTAGTCTAAAAAACCAGTCGTCAAGTTGCATGGATTATAGCTCCATAATAGCTGTCACATCAGTCTGCTACTCTCTTTTCTCAGCAATACTTCTGTCTTTCAGAATGATCGCTACAGCTCTATTGCTTATAGATATAACCTCTCGGCTTAGGCTGGCATTCCTCCAAACTGTACAATGTATCCCAGACAAATTCAGATCTGGACATATTTCATGTCTTCTTATGGTTTCCCGAATCTCCAGGACGAAGGTTGACTAAAGGCTACAGTGTCATACCCTTCATTGTTAGACTCCATGTATCCCTGTAGTCAGTCTCCTGACAGGGTTCTATGCAGATGTTCTGCGCCTGCTGTTCTGAATGACTAATGGTTTGCCAAATTTACCATGGAGTTTCTTTCACATGTTGTTCCCTCTACTTCAAATGGCCTTGGCTATTGTCTCTGTTCAGTTAATTTCTATTTGTCCTTCGAGACTCAGCATAAGCATTTTCTCTCCTAGAAAGAGTTTTCTGAATTCCCAGTGTGATTTATGTGCCCTTCTTTGTGCTCCACTGACAACACGTGTAGGTCTCTTTTATGATTCATCATGCTGTACTATCACTCCTATTATTTATCTCATTATTCTGTCTTTTTTATGTATTTTACCCACTAAATTCCTAAAAGTCAATTATGATGCTTTGATCCTCTTTATACCCCAACTATTTAGCCTAGTAATGTTCATTTAGCATGAATGTAAAGAGAGAAAAAAGAAATAAATGAAAGCTCTGCTACATTGACCTAGAAGAACTTTCCAGAACCAAATGAAGCTAAGATGCATCATCAAGGCACTGTGGTTAAACATTACATGCTATTACATATAGTGAGAACTTAGACATGTAGATATATGAGGAATGACAAGGTTTCTCTTTTGGTTTTTAACCAGAATATAAGCACTATTTAAGTTGTATAATGCAATCCTGGTGTATATGCCTCTCTCTCTCTCTCTCTCTTTCTCTCTCTCTCTCTCTGTGTGTGTGTGTGTGTGTGTGTGTTTGTGGGGCGGGGGAAGGATTTGCATAGCAAATATGAAAAATAATTCTTGGGACCTGTTCCAGCTCTGTTGTTTCATTAATTACTTTTCCTGAGGCATTTAAATTGTTTGTTGTTGTTCATTTGAATGACGTATGTGTGCCTATAATATATTTAGTATATTTTAAATATATTTCAATAAATATATGTAAGGGTATATATCTATCTTCTATCTATCTACCTACCTATCTATCTAAATATCTATCTATGTATTTTTTCTTAGTGTCAATACAATTACTAAATTACTATGATCTTAAAAGTGTATTAAAGCCATAGTGAGGGATGAAAAGTCAATGACTTGAAATTCCTCGAATGGTACTTAAAATTAATGAATTAGTATATTTTCTTATAACTGAGATTTGAAGATCACAAGTTTGACTTCAAGTATGCATTTGTAGTTCCCTTTATCTCCTGTTTGTTCCATATGATTTCTTATGAACGTCATTTATGTAGGTTTGGTTCTAATTAGGGTCTAAACATTACTGTTTGACTTACAGTCATAACAACATAAGAAATCAGAAAAAAATACTATTTAGCAGATTAGAATTTACTATAGCAAGGCATCCAATTGTTGAATAACCCCCTTGTCCTTCACCTCAAAAACCCTGCCTGGAAGGCCATTCCAAACATTTATTACTCGCAGAGTGAAAAAGTGCTTTCTTATGTATGAGCTGACTTTATTATCCTGTAACTTTCATTAAAGGCTCTTTGTGCTGTATAAGTTGAATAAAAAAGTAGCCTACATTATCTATACTTATTTTTCTATATACTTTAACTTGGTCCTCTATATCATTTTCATGGCAGGAAGGGTCTGTTCCACTAATCTTTGGTTTATTTCTTTCTAGCTGTTGATATCTAGTTTTTGTCATATTTATTTTCTTTTTTTTTTATTTAATTCAATTTTGAAAAAAAGGTTGGAATGTAGATATGCACCCTCAAAAGCATTTACTGCAGATTCTGCAGTATTTCAATAGAGTTGCACTTGTGATATGGATATGTGTGGACTACAAACAACCAAACAAATAAACAAAAAACTAGCAGCTCTGGCGTGTGTTGATATCCTCTCTGGCCAGTGTGCGATTAGACACAATGTTATTTAACAGCTTTCTAAAATATTTGACATCAGGGACCACCTCTTTTTTTCTATTATGAATTGTTACTGACACCTCATGGGTGTTTAATAAGTATTAATATTGCAATATTTAGCAATAAATGTAAAGGAAAAACTGATCTTAAGAAAGCTCTGTGGATACACACTGAAAGATATGATTCATTGTTTCAAAATAAAAGCAATCACTTTTTATTTCAGATATAATCTTAAAGACGTAAAATTTTATGTTTTATTTTAAAAGAATATAAAGAATGTCCACAGCCTACTTCTTCATTTAGTGCAGAGTAAAATTTTATTTTTAGATCAAACAAGAACAGAGAGACGTAAACAAAAACCGTAGACCAATTCATGATGTACAATTGTATATACAGAATTAAGGTCAGACGGGGCTGTAAAACTAGCCCCTAAATCCCAACATATAATTCCACATGTTTCAGCAGAATAATATGGAATACTAATCAGGGAATAGGCAGGTATTGGAACTTTTCTTCTCCAGTTTCTCAGCACTCTTTTCTCCTTCATCCTGTCAACCACATATACCAGCTTAGAAAATGATCACCTTCAACTGAGATGAACAAAAAGGAATATGAATATGAATGATGTGCCAGAGAGAGGAGTGAGGGTGGAAATTGTGTAGGGTCATTTTTGTTCACACAGATATCAACTATGGAAATAAAAAGTACGTCTCCTAAAACAGAGTCCAATGCCATCTTGTCGAATTTAATGAAACTAAAAAATATTTATTGTATCTTAAAATTATTTCCTTCACAGAGCTGGAAAGGTCTTTGGACATAAAAGTTGTCTTCTAGTCTTCAGGTGGAGGTGGGTTCTAGCACAATAAGCAGTTGACTTGTATAGATTGCTTTTAGGCTGTGCCTGTACAAAGAGTCAAATGGACATTTTTGATTAAAAAATGTACAAATCAGTCAAATAACAGGTCTGACTGATTTACTCACACCCCACCTTCCCTCAAAATTATCTAATTGGAAAGAGAGACTTTCAAGTAAAGTTTATTTTTCAATGATCTTGTCTATGCATGTATCTTGTCACCTGTATAAGAGATGTACTTAAAACCAGTATCTGTCTCACTGAAAAACAATTATAATTTTAGAGACTATGCATAACTTTGAATAAGAAAATTACACTCAAAAAATGCAAGCGAACTTATAAAGTGCAATACAATGGAATGCAAAACCCAAAAGCCTTTTTAAAAAAAATCAGGTTAAAAAATTATGAGTCTGAATGTATTTGAACAACAGACTTTTTCACAATACTCATAGTAGCATATATATAGGACCAAAGGAGGTGTCAAATAGACTCAAGATTATACTTGAACTTTTCAATTTCTAAGGTATTCTTGGATGCTTCAATTTTGACTTGAGAGAAGTTAGATTACCTATTGTGAAATCCCAAATATTGTCAAAGTGCATTATGGCAATTGATGTTAACATTAAGCAGGCTTGAAAGTTCTTGCCAGAAATGACACTACAGTTCAAGACCACACTGACTGGTTAAAACTAGGCATCTTCTGGAAAGCATTGCTTGTCAAAGATAAAATATCTTGACATGCTTACATGCCTGAAGTATAAGTTCCATGTGGATCACAAGTTGGGAGACTAGTTGTGGCTACTAAAAATGCTCAGCTTGCTCTCTTTTCAATTGAATTTGAGACTGAAGTAGCAATTTAAGTTACATGCTTATATTCCAAACACAGCCAATATGAATGCTTATCAGTGAAAGAAAAAACTCTGACCTGGGTGCAGGTTCCAGGGTAGTATTCTTAACGTAGATCCTGGAGATCAAGCATTCTCTTTAGTTAATAAGCCTAAAGTCTCAAATTCCATCTTTTATTTTATTTTATTTTTTAGTTTAATTCTTATTTTAAAGATGTGGGGTACAATTCAGGTATACAAATGGTCATTGTACAGGTTGTTTGGGCCTCACTTTGGTCCCCACTTTACCTGGTTTGAGATCAGGTATGCTTACTGATGAAATGTGCCCCCTCTCCTGTGGCAGTTTCTCACTATTGCCAATCCCTTTCTTATAGTATTTTGGCAATTGTTCAGGGCCCACTTATGGATGAGAACATGTGTTACTCAGTTCTTTGTTTCTGTGATAGATTACTGAGTATTACAAACTCTAAATCCTTCCAAGTTGCTGTGAATTCCAAAATTTTGTTCTTCTTTATGGCTGTGTAATATTTCATTGTATATATGTGCCACATTATTTTTATATGGTCTACCTTCAGTGGGCAGTACAGTTGGTTCCATGTTTTTGCTATTGTGAATGAAGTTGCAATAAACATGCATGTGCAGGGATCTTTTTCATAGAGTGATTTGAGTTCCTCTGGGTATATTTCCAGAATGAGATTGCTGGGTCATATGAAAGCAATATGGAAAGTTGATTTTTAGGTCTTTTAGGTAATAATCACCACACTGTTTTCCACAGATTCTGCACTAGTTTACAATCCCACCAACAGTGTAGAAGTGTTCTCTTTTCTCTGCATCCTTTCCAGCATCTATTGTTTTTTTGAATTAGTGATGATGGCCATCCTGACTGGAGATAAGTTGTATCTCAGTGTGGTTTTAACTTGCATTTTTTGATGAAGCTGAGTGTAAAACTTCAAACTGTTAGAACCTTAGAAAATGCAGGGGACATCCTTATGGAAATTGGAACTGGCAACCAATTCCTAATCAAAACCCCAAATGCCCTTGCCATAAGAGATAAGATAGATAAGTGGGGCCTCATCAAACTGAAAAGCTTCTGAAAAGCAAGAGAAACCATCAAGACAACAGGGAGACAGCCCACAGAGTGGGAAAAAAATATTTGTCAACTATATATCTGACAAAGGCCTAATATATAGGAACTACAGAGAACTCAAACTTGCCAAAAAGTAAAAAACAAACAGCCCTATTAAAAAGTAGACAAAAGATATGAATAGTCACTTCTCAAAAGAAGACATATGAATAGCCAACAGACAGATGAAAAAATTCCATCTTTTAAAAGTCAGTCCTTTGTTTTGAGATTTGGAATTTCCTCTAGGTCCCATTCCCCTTCCCCTGTGTTTGAATAAAAACACCACTAGGAAACATGATAAATTAAATTTTTAGTATCAGAAAGCAGCCCTTAGTAAGAACAATAATGAATATCTTTTAAGAAGGACCAAGAAAAGGGGGCTTAAGAATGAGAAACAGTCAGAAAGAAGGTAAACAAACTTACTCTAACATAGAATTTTGCCAAGGGCCGTCATAAATATTGGGCACAGGTATTTTAAGGCATCCAACACCAAAGAAACGGAAGAAAAGAAGTAGGTAGAAAAACTAAGAATGTGAAGCTAATATGGTATTTTCTTCTTTTAAAGGCATAATATAATAACTTTTAAGGGTATTAAAACAAAAAATCACTATAACAATAAAAGAAAATGTAGGAAACACGATGTAGGAGCATCAACTTCTACTATACTTACAAACAAATTTTTGTTTCTCTGTTTTTCTTTTTTCTTTTTCTTTTCTTTTTTTTTTGGGTTGGAGTCTCACTCTTGTGCCCAGTGGCATACTCCCGGCCACCGCAGCCTCGACCCGCTGGGCTCTGGCGATCCAAGTAGCTGGAACTACAGGCACACGCTACCACACCCGCTATTTTTTTTTTGATTTACTGTAGAGATGAGGTCTCGCCAAGTTGCCTCTAGATTTTTGGCCTAAATAATTGATGTCATTTACTAGGTCAAAATATATTTTTCAAAAGATTGAAAATAAGATCATACAAATAACATGAATAAGAAAAATTTAGCAGGAGGATGAAAGTGGTTCAAAGGAGAATTAGAGGAATAGGAGTTATGTAGACTTGGAGAAAGAGTGATAGGACTATTAAATTAGGCACCAAAACTAGTTAATGTACTACAGTTCAGTAAAACCAAACTGTTTGCTTTTACATCTTGATGAGACAAAAATCTTCAAGTCAACATGTATTCTAACAGAATGTGAGCCTTTGATAAGTAATATATGTGAGTCTCACAGGCACCTCCTTGGGTGAACCTATTTAACAATACTCCAACATTGCACTGAAAAGACTAGATGTTCTTCCTTTGTTTTATTACCAAGTTTTAGACATTTGTGTGTGTGCATGTGCGTGTGCGTGCGTGTGTGTGTGTGTGTGTGTGTGTGTGAAAACTGAGAGATAACCTCTGGAAGGAGGGAAAGCTGTGTGCATAGGGGGTTCATCCATCATTTAATTGTTCACCCATTGATAAAAATTTAATTTATAATATTTTAACTTTATAAATAATAGGACTTATTGTCTTCTTTGTGTGGAAGATGACCTTAGAATGAATTCCCAAAAAGTAATTGGTCCCTATACATTTTTGATTTTTTATAGCAAGTAGTATTTAGATTTATTACTAATATATTGTTCCAATTAATTTGCTTGTCAAACTTGGTCCAGGGAATTTCCTTATATGTTCACTGTTTGCATTTTTTAGTGTCGCAATAATTTTTTTTACCTTATTTTTCAGATTTATATTTATCTGAAAGCTATAGACCTTGATGTGTGTGTGTGTGTCAAGGGGAAAGGATCTTTGGATTTTATTTTATTTTTTATTTATTTATTTATTTTTTGAGTTGGAGTCTCACTCTGTCACCCAGACTGGAGTGCAGTGGCCGCTCCCGGCCACCGCAGCCTCGACCTGCTGGGCTCTGGTGATCCTCCCGACTCCGCCTTCCAAGTAGCTGGAATTACAGGCATGCACTACCACGCCCGGCTGATTTTTTGATTTATTGTAGAGATGAGGTCTCGCCTGCCCAGGCGAGTCTCGAACCCGTGGGCTCAGGCAATCCACTCACCTCAGCCTCCCAAAGGCACGGGATTACAGGCTGAGCCACCGAGCCGGGCGATCTTTGGATTTTAAATGAAAGATTTACTTAGAATTTCTAAGTCATTATATTTGACCCACAGTTGAAAATCAGTTTTTTATAAAGGTATTATTATCATTAAATGTGCCCCATCTTACTCATTCTGAGAATTGAAAGGGATTATGAGACATAGTGACTGCCTTTGAGGAAACTATAATTTGTTTTATATTAGGGTGAGCTGTGACTATGACTTGATATGTGAATATAATTTGACAGTATCATAGCATGAGATAGAAAACAAACAGACTTCGGAGGCATGTACTAAATGTATTTCTCAGTATCTCTGATTCTTAGTGTCATTTTCTGTAAAATGGAAATAATTTTATTAGATTGTAAGGATGTTTTAAGAATTAATATATGCACTAGCAATATCTATCTATCTATGCATCTTTCTATTTATCTGTGTATCTGTCTATCTATGTATCTATCTAACTATTTATCATCTTCCACCTCATCCCACAAGAATTTTAAGTGGCTGAATAATATTGATAATGTAATTATAGCAGAGCCTGGCACATAATAAACAATCAATAATAGAATAACTATTGTTTGTATTTCCTCAGGAATATTATGCTGAATCAGATCTCTGAGCTTTACACTTGTTCCTGTGACTAGATTTTTCCTCCTTTCCTACTTTTTTCTTCCTCTTCAAACCTTCTGTTTTTCAAGACTCATCTCAGTTGTCTTCTTCATGAAACCTTCCCATATCCAGCAAGATGAGTGCATCCCATCCCAGCCTAACTCCTCTGTCTTCCCAACAGACTTGACTTGTAGATGAGTCTTAATGACTATGCCATATGAATAAAGGGAAGAGTCTAAAATTCAAACAATTACCTATATTTTCAGTTATTTTATAGAATGGTTAAGCTAATACAACACACCCAGAAGTATATGCTTTCCATAAACTTTAGATTCTCTTTAACACTTTCATCTTTGGAAGTAAATACATGTAGTGTTATGTCAAGGTCTCAAGATCAGAAAGTCATACAGTGTCAATATCTATATTCTGTAGGAACAGAGGAAACCATATGCAACAGATTATAGACTTTATTTCTTCTCTCTTATCATTTTCTTATAGTCAACACAATGTGTACTGGTGTTACTTTAAAGGCAACATAGTTTAGGACATGCATCTCACACTAATAGCTATAATCACACAGACGATTCTAAAAATAACAGATTCCACAGTTTTAGAAGAGCACTAATTAAAAAAGCACACATTTTAAAATCATAACTAAAGTCCAGCATGTGTCAGACTAAATAATAGGATTAATTGTACATCTCACTCATGTCCTACAAAATAGTGCTTAAGACTTGGGTCTGTTATGAGTAACATACACTGCTTCTTGAGCAGTTTTCCAAATACAATCTTAATGTCATGTTCAACAATCAATGACAAGACAGGACCACCCACAACAAAACCCTAGAATGTAGCCAGTCCACCAACCTTGCTGTAATATGGTCAACAATCCAATTCTGCCAGAATGCACATGTAAATACAGCCTAAAAAGCAAACAGGTGTGACTTCAACTGGGAAAAACAAAGACCAAATTGAGACTAAAAAGACACCAAAGACTTTTGAGTAACTTTGAATGGCTAGGAAGCAGTAATTGCAGTCCTAGCAAAGAGACATTTATAAAACAAAGATATAGGGGACTTGTGGGGGGTGGGGGAAGGGCGGTTTCAAGGCAACCTAATGAGGAATAGGACAAAACCACAAGAGATGTAACTGTCCCCCGCAGAACAAAACACCATCATTTTTATAGAGGAAAAAAGCCCTTCTGTGCTACTGATAATTCTAGGTGACATTTCTATAAAATATGAACTAAAGACTTGTGTACTGCATATGTCTAAACAAGTTTTGTTCGTTACAGTGGCAATGGCGCCTCCACTCTAGTATATCCAGGAGTACAAGTGGTTTCTTGAATTCCTAGAGAAGAACCTCAAAGGTGATGGCATCACTACATGTCTACTAATGTTTCCACTGAGGTACTGAACCTGGGTAGCTAGAGACTTAAAAATGTGAATCTCCAGATGACACTGATAGTAGGCATGTAAGCAAGCAAGTATCATACTGAAGTTACTGGAAAAATTAATGAAGGAACAACTCATATGAAGGTAAACCTGAAAAATAAGATTATCGGGCACAGGTAAGCAGAATTAAGAGGACTTCACTGAGATACTGAAATAGCCGAGCACTCAAAACTCAGGAAATGTGTAGGTAGAATGAGTTTTAGATCTGACCTCAGAAGAAAAAGGGAATAATTAGAAAGGACAAGAGAAGGTTGAGATAAACAGAAAACATGCATTCCGCTTCATGCAGATGAGAGGAAAATGCCAGGTGTGCAATCCAGGTCAAATATACAGCTTGCAGGCTTCAGTTGGTGACATAAGTAGTAGACTTTCAGATTGAAATGGATTTTAGGACTTAGTCTTAGAATGGATAAAATAAAGGCAATCGTAAAGATATTTTCATGATCGGCCTGCTGGGTGAATATAGAAAAGGATAAACTATTCAAATCCTAGGAATAGGAACTTGACCTCGATGCCAGCCAGTTTTGTATGCTAGCTGACTGTTAAAATGTTAATTGTCTGCATCAACAGCCACAGTAATAGCTGCAGGTAGATAATGACCCTTACCACCTGATCCTTGCAAAGCTATTTTCCATATTCTTAAGTCTACCACAGGATTTGTCTCATCCTGAACAACTTTGTGGCAAGTTAATCAAATAGAACAGGGGTCCCCAACCCCCAGGTCACTGACCTATCCCAGTCCCTGGGTCCCTGACCTGTCAGGAACTGTGTGGCACAGCAGGAGGTGAGGAGCAGGTTAGTAGAGCTCTGTATGCTGTCAGATCAGCTGTGGCATTAGATTCTCATGAGAGTGTGAACCCTATTGTGAACTGTGCTAGGGAGGGATCTAGGCTGACTCCTTATGAGAATCTAATGCCTGATGACCACGCCCCACCAATGCCCGTGGAAATACTGTCTTCCATAAAACTGGTCTTCCATAAAACTGGCCAAAAACGTTGGGGACTGCTGAAATAGAAGAAACTAGGATTGAGGAAGGAAAGAAGCAGTAAATCACCATCACCTGTCACTGAAGTATTAAAGTCAGTGGCAGGGAAAGCATGGGGTTAATGTTAAAGTCAGTTCTTTTCCACATAGATAGTGAATATTTCCTGCTGCTTCCAGCAGTACCTGCATCTGGTTATGTCAGGAGTTGTCTAAAAGAAGTACACAAAATGCAGCTTTTAAAAAGGCATCTGTGGAGGGAAGCCCATCAGAAAAGCATTAGAGCACAAATCAAGGCTCCGATTAATGCATTTACTAAATAATTTAGTTGGAGAATGGAAGAGAAAGTGTAAGAGATGAAATATGAAATAATATTTAAGCACACAGGCCAAAAAAAAGAACAACCCAAAAACCTAAGCAAAATGGCTATCTCTGTTAAGGGAACAAAGTGGATCATTTTAGAAATATTAAGAATATTCCATTTAGATGTCCTTATAGGTAAATTGTTTATACTTTACAGAAATGGAAGGTACCGACTTTGAGAGGTGTGGGAGGGAGGATTCATGATTTTGATTAATCTATCTGCCTCCAGGCAACTGCTATTGATCCTGGCTTGGCTGAGCTCATGATGTTTTTATGACAGGCAGGGATTTATTTCTGCTGAAAAAGTTCCGAAACATTTATGTCTTTCAGATATTTTGGGAAGAAATCTCCTGTCCTAGCAGGAAGAGTGCACACTCAGGGCTGAGGATTGGTTAGTAGGAGGGCATGGAATTTCTTTTAAAATTTGAGAAATAAAAGGCACTTACTGTGGATGCTACTTTATTTAAAGCAAACCAAGATTTTAAAAAACTGCTGGGTTGAAGAAAATCTGTGATGCATCAAAGCCATTTCTTTCTTTAGCTAGTTATTTTGGAGTGAGAATAAGTCACAAAGTTTGGGATATATTTTAGTCATATTCTTAACTTCTAATTCATTAGGAGCTAATTCTTCATAAACGTTTTAAGGTAACACAACACTTCACTGATTTATATTGTGTACCTTTAGTTCTTAAATACCAATTTATTCCTTAATTTGTGGCAGAAAAAAATTAGAAATATATTTTATAAAGTAATTAATTAACAAATTTTGTTCAGAGGGTTATTCTAAGAAGCTATATTTGAATATTATTAATAATCGGTTTCAAACACAAAACAAAAATAATCCTCATGAGATCTGTCTCCCGCCGTGCACAGATATTACTGCACATGAAGAGGGCAAGATTGCTTTGCAATTCATAGGCATCCAATCTTTACAAGCTTATAACAGGATTAAAAATCAAGAGGACCCACCTTTTATTCTAACCAGGAAACATCTGAAGAACAAATTAGAATTTTGTACTTATGATCTATTATTTTTTGTACAAAAAAATTCCAGTGATTTGATCACAAAGGTGTGTGCTTTGGACACCTATGACAAATAACCTGCTGCCTAGAAATGTGGAATTCTGATCTCCCTCAGTTTGAAATTGCTCACAGCTGGGTTATTGCATTACTAGCAGTAAAGCAATATTTCCCACCCCTTATATATATATTTTGTTCTCACTCCCATAAATGCAGTATCCAGGAGAAGTGCTCTGGGAGTTTCATGGCCTCATCAACTAATTTCCTCTGCCATTTCCAGAACCAGTATTTGGAGGTGGAGTGCTCTTAGATGTTTCAACATTCCCAATTCTAAAGATTTTGGGACTGGCTCAGAGTTAAAATCTCAATACATTTTACAATAAACATGAACCTGCTGACTTCCTACTATTCCAAGGTAGTTGCAGTGCTAACTGTAGGTGAAATGTGTATGCTTCTCTTTTGGGACAGCTGCTGGACAGATTCCCAGGATCAATTTGACAATTACACAAAGCTAACAGAAGGACCCAGCCAAGAAGGGGTTTGCCTTTTACCTTCAAGGGTCCTGAGTTAAGCCCTAAACTCTTGGAAATTCACATCAATGATGTCATCTAAGTTCCTTGGAATCATTAGAGATTGGCCAAGTCCACAACTTCAGTTTGGTGTGATGAATCAACACAATAAGTTTGAATGCTTATCAAAATCTACATATTTAAAGTTATAAATTTAGTACCCATAGGGTCCCTTGCATTCTTTTCTGTGGGACTGGAGACTGACAAAACAAACTTTTATAGCATATCAGGGCTTTTAGTGCTGACAGATATGAGAAAAGACACTGGCAAGAGGACAATAAGTCAAATATTTTTACACTTAAATAATGTATTTCTTTTTAGAAATTAGTTTGGATATTTAGAGTCAATGATTATTTTTTAAGTCCCAATTTGCCCTTCTTTAATAGATACCTGCCTATAACCATAATTATTATTCTTTTTTATAGCCTTAGATCAAAGATATCCAAATACAAAATTCTGTTTTTATATCAAAATCTGGTACTTATTAGGCATACAGGACCAGTTCGTGTTCTCAGCACACTTCAGCAAAGTGTCCAAGTAGTGTAAAATTTTCCATTTGGCTTACATATGCACTGCTTAACCACAAAATTTAAAATGAAATTTTCCCCTCTCAAAGTAGAATGTATAAAACAATATCATACTCAATGAGGTATGAAAATATTATATCCTTTAGAGTTTAAGAAGAGAGATTAATTTACATTTGTTAAAATAATTTCTTTATAAAAATCATTAGATGTCATTTCAAAACTGCCTACTCATTTTTTTTTTATGGTAGAGAGTTCATATTAAAACCATACCTTGACTTAATACATATTTGTCTCCATCAGATAGTACAAATTAAGATATGGTAGACCCAAACAAACAGTTAACATTCCATATGAATGTCCACATTCAGTTTCTATATGCTGCTTTGCATGTTTCTTATCAAGTACAAAAATTTAAATTAAAATTTAAAATTAAATTAAATTTTAAATTCAAATTCAAATTTTACCTATTTCTTTATATAAAGTAGGGTAGATAGTCAATATATTTTCTTACAACTCGTCTGCAGCTTGGAAAATACATAAAGATTCTGTTTACTAGACATGTTATGAATTGGGAAGGCAAATAGTTGCTCCATCCATTTCCTATGTCTTTGGTGCCTTTTCCACAGACCTTCTATATAACCTCAGAATTCTTCTAAACAGAAAAAAAAAAAGAAAGAAAGAAAGCACAGGAGAAAAATTAAAATGCTACCTTCATAAGGTTTAGGTTGAGTTAAAAATAGTTAAGCATTTCTATATGTCAATCATCTAAGTTGTGTCATTCATGAAATAAAACTTTTTATTATAAAAAGTAGTAGTAGTTGTAATGGTAACGTAAATACTATAAACATTATTCTTACTATGACTCATGTGTTGTGAACTAGTAATATGCTAAGTGATTCATAATATGTGCCAATACTGATAGGCATTTTTGTTAGAAACAAGAATGTATTAAGAAAGATTGTTAAGTATAGAAATAGGTATTATTCACTATGAGCCTGGGAAATTGGAATTTAGAAGGTCTCTTTAAAATAGTGAATAAAGTATTACATTTGTTCCACAGCTGCATTATATATAAATACTACATTTCCCTCCCACGGGAATAAAGTATTTTCTTGCAGAAAAAATGAACTCCAAAGCAATGTGAATGTGAATTCTTAAGCAGTAAAAGTACAGTCTTATACAGAGAAATTAGGTAAGAATGATCAAGAAAATTATTTCAACACAACAATTAAATGCAATAGTTGAAAGTTATTACATATCTGGAAAAGATTTCTTTTTACCATATGGGAGTTATTAATAAATCAATATCATATTTGACAGCCATTTTAATAGCCTAAGACCAGCTTCAAAGTCAGAGTGTTTAGAAATCTGCATTTATTTTAGTATTTCAAAAGACAAAAGGGAAATGTGCTATTTATATATAAAAATATGTTCATATATTGATATGAGGGTAATTAGTACTCTATGGGATAAAGCTAAACCAATTTTTTTGTCTAATGGTTTCCATTTTGTACAGTTATAAAGGCAGATGAGAAAAAGCACTTCATATTACTGGGCAGTGTAAATGCCATTAAATTTTCTTCATGAGGTAACCAAGTATTTAGTTTTTAGCCCTGATGTTTTAGCACTAAGAAAGACAAGGATTTGGCTACACAATATTATTTTCCTACACAAACTGCATATGGTAGATAAAAATTATCTTTTAAAAGTATCTTTTCTTGACCTTCTTCATCTTTTTTAAGAAATACCACATTTTGTCTGAAATGCTGTCTTTGGCAAGAAATGTGCAAAAGAATCAAAGGTCACACATACGACAGATTTAACTCCTTGAGTCTAATGGAATACACTCATTCTTAGACAAAGCTCCATCTCCCTAGAGTCTGTTGCCCTCCCAGAGGACACCTCTTAATGGAAATGAAAGACTTGTTCTGGGGCCACCCTTTTTTCTTCACTTATGAGTCTGTCATTGTTTAAATGTAAAGAAATTTTTATTGCATATCTCCCTCGTTTGTACCCTTTCATTAATTATTTCACTACTTGAATAAAGATCTATGCTCACACCAAAAAAAAAAGTATCTTTTAAGACTCAACACTCTTCCCACATTCAAATGGATTATTTATTGTATCTATCTTGTGCCTATAAGAAGGAGGCATGTAAAAAAGTGGCATGTTTCCTTTCAGTTTCATCATAACAAATCAAGCCGTATTAGACTCATATCTGAGCCAATATACTAAGTCTACAAGGCATGATATAATGCAGTGGAAAACCTCATCCTGAAGCCTTACTTTGAAGGTAAAATAAATAGGAAGAAAAAAACAACTTTAGTCGTGCTTACAGGGCAGAGTTTTACATCATCACTGATTCATGCACAAATTTGGTTGTAATTATTATTGTGTAATAAATTTGGTAGATTTTGGTACAACCTCATTGGCAAGAAGAGTTTTTGTAAAGTTTCCACTTTCTAATATCTTCTTAGAAGTAGAAATTTTCCCCTTCTCTAGTAATTTCCAGCTTTTTCCATTTGGTTGCCATTACCATTTATTTTTCTTATGTTTCAACTGGAATAGCTGCCAAGCAACGATGTCTTTTCAGGACATGGAGGTGGAGTGCAGCTCATGGTTCCAACATCACCACTTGGTGGTTCCCTGCTAGCTGTAAAGAAGAAGGGAAGTTCATTCTCTTTTCTTGGCCTTCACAGCATTCATATGACTCATCTTTCCTGACATGCTTAGCAGTATTTTGAAGAGTTCCTTTTAACATATAGATTTTAGAATCATAGGATATGTCTGAGCAGCATGGTTTTAAGAAGGCTTTTGGGTGATGTAATAGCACTAAGAAAATCAACTGTTTTGTTAAGCATATAATAAATTTGATATATGAAGTTTTATCAGTAGCACTGAAGAATGATTAGGCTGTTTGAAACATAAGCCAAGACTCTATTTTTTTAAATCTTCCCTTTTTACAAATTTTAGAATCATCATCTACTAATGAATAGAAGGGGTCATTTAAGGCAGTTGCTTTTAGGAAAAGCATGATATAAGGACAACATAGTGAAAAAGGTCATAAAGCATTTAAGGAAGCACCAGGGAGGGAGTTTTTGTCTTCTTCTACATATGTGATTTTTATGTAACTTTGGATGTGTTGCTTAATCTTACATGCCTCATTTTTTCCCATTCATAAAAATGACAATAATTATACTTGCCACCTGTGTACCTCAAAGGAGTAAAGGAGGACGAATGAAATGTCTGTCAAAGGCTTTGAACTTTCCTGAATAAAGACTTTATGACTCCACAAAGTACAAAGTAGTATCCTGAGCTTGTATTTTTCCTGGCATTTACCTCCATCTCTCAAGTTCTTTGCACACCACTGGCTACTGTTGCTCGCAACATCCTCTCTCTTCTGGTGATTGTCAGAGCTCCCTCCTCTTGAGAAGTGCCAGGCTGCTGCTGTTTCTTACCCAAAGGCTAAGTGGACTTTTTTATTTTTGTCATAGTATATGAAAGTTTTGTTTCTGTTGCCTGTTTCCTTGCACATGTTAGATTGTTTTGCAGGCATGGTGGGTAAATGACAAAAGAATCAGTGTGGGAAACATCAACTCAGACATTCCCAAATGACACATTAACACCGAGACTGTATCATTCCAGAGCCAACTTGGAATGCTACAGAACATCTCCCACTGTTGCTGAAGGAAAGTTGGTCTTGCCAAAATGCAATCTTATAGCTTATAAATACTTTTAAAAGTATTTATCTTCTATCACCCTCTCTTTCTTTTTAACTTTTTGGTTTCCCTTGAAAGTAGAGCCCGAAATAGTTCTTGGCTGTTGAAATCAAAACCTAGGTGTTTAAGGTAGTCAATTCTTTTTGTGTTTGGTTGAAGGCACTTTGAATGTACTTTATCTGGAGCCTCCGACACTGCAAATCAGCATTGCTTGTAAGGATCTTGAGATGAATCAATGCTGAGGTCAAATCACAGCAGTAGGCTCCTCCAATTTATTGCAATAGTGATAAAAAAGTTGAAAAGAAACCTTGAGGATTCATGTGGTTCAGTCTCCAGCCTTTGAGTCTTCTTTTAGTAAGAGAAAAAAATGGGACCCATGATTTGGGGAAACATTTTTGAAGCATAAGAATATAACCTTTTCCTGACCCATGTTGTTTAAATAGGCAGTAATAATTATCAAATGCTATAATGTAATTAAATGTGTGTTATGTGTCAAGCGACATTGGAGAGTTTAAGAGAAATATGAAACTTTGTCCAGGTCCTCAAAGAGATTCAATTCTAAATCATCATAAGAGAATCCCCATGTATGCAGCATTATATATAAGCAAAGTAAAATAACAATTAAAAAAATAATAACAACAACATTTTAGGCTGCTGAAAATAGCACGCGTGAGTGCGCGTGCACGCGCGCGCACACACACACGCACGCATACAATTTTCCTTTTAGGTTTTAATTCTTAAAATGCTACCCTTTAGTCCTGGATTCCTAAGTTTAGCCTAAGACACTGAACTCTATTGAAATATGAATTTTGGAGAAGGAACTAACAATTTACATTGTTATCTTTCATTCACTTAAATTTGAAATAAATTTCTGATCTTCAGAGAGAATCAGTTTCTAACATGGATAAGCTTTACAGCAGTTAAGGAAGAAGACACCCAAACTCTGCCCATGAGTCATACGTGTGGGAATGACTTGGCAAGGTTCTTGTTGCTAGATAATTTGGTACATGATTAAACATCTCTTCATCCTGGTACTATTTATCTAATCTGATTTATCTCCTTAGCCACCAAATCATTTTAATTAATGCCAATAATGAAAATCACATTGATTGTGATTTAACTATGGTACAAGGTGAACAATTCGATTATTAAAATGACAAATACTTAATTTTTTTTTTTTAGAGACAGGGTCTCACTCTGTCACTCAGGCTGGAGTTCAGTGGTATGAGCATAGCCTTGAATTTAACCTTTCAAGTAGCTAGGACTACAGGCACATGCCACCAAGCCTGGCTAATTAAAAAAAATTATATATATTTTGTAGAGTCACGGTCTCACTTTGTTGCCCAGGTTGGTTTCAAATTCCTGGCCTCAAGGGATACTCCTACCTCAGCTTCCTAAAGTACTGTAATTAGAGGTGTGGGCTATCACACCTAGCCATTTAAATATATATATATATTTGGTAAGATCATCAGTTATTTATACATTTATCAAAAGCATTTTATTCTGGAACATAAGATACATGTGCTAATTAGAAACAGGTAATTACATGGGATTTGTGATGTGTAAAATCAGGTTTCACATAACTTTTATTCTTTTTCGGAAGAGATATAAACAGAATGTATACAATAAAGTACAAATGAAATTTAATTTCATATGTAATATTTAAAGTGTGAGTCACAGCAATAAAAATTGGTAGATAGCCTGTGGTTTAAATGAAAAGAAACAGGAATAAAGTGGTTACTTCGTGATTTTTATCTCATTACTACATCCTAAACAATAGACCTTCCAAACCCTTCTCTTTATCTCAAAGGTGTTTCAAGACTGGTGGGAAAGAGTCAAGCGCATCTTTGGAGTATCTCAAAGTTCTTATAAATCGTTAACAGATACTTGTTCATCACCTCCATTAATTATAGACATAATAAGGTTGTAGGGCTCCAGAGATTATAGACAGAGTCCCTTTCCTTAATGGATTTACAGTATAGTGTGAAGATAAACGAATGGCCGGTCAATCACAATCTTAGGTAATAAGTTTATACTGTATGTATGCAGAGTGTTTTAGGCCACTGTTAGAGAACATCTGCCTGGCTTTGCTAAGGATGGTATATCTGGGAAGGTGTTCTCTAGCTTTTGATGTCTTGAATCTCAAACAGGAGAAGATATCTGACAGAAAAAATTCTCGGAAGAGGAAGCAACTTGTTCAAAGACATATGTATGAGAGAATGCAATATTCTAAAAACTGTCGTAGTTAGTTCATCATGGATGAGCTGTGGGCTGACAGTGGGAAGTTTCAGTCACATGTATATTAGAGTGACTGGGTCAGCATAAAGGAAGGCTTCAGAGTGAAGACCAGTTTGAATTAGGCAGTGCAGCCGCAAATCAGTAACCCAGGGGAAGACTGATGTGTCAGTGGGAGGCACGGCCAAGACTGAGGAGGAGCCTGTTGATCAAGTCTCACATTCACAAAGAGCCTGCGTTTTGATACTTTTGGCGTTGCTTCCACATGAAGTTATCCAAGGAGTCAGCACAATTTTTATATGTGTGTGAGATTTGTTTATTCAAGTATAAACATTAAAATGCATTTTTATAACTCTTTAGATATTTCTTTATTTTTTATGTATGGAAAGAAGACAATATTTCTCTGCCCCCATTGTCAAAAACAGTGGAGAAGAATGGCTAGATCTGAAAGTTTTCTAACCCTCTGCAGGTGCAGTGTCTGGCCCGTCTGTACAGTTGGCTCTTGGCAAGGCAGCAATGTCACTAGACTTCTAGCCTGTTGCCCTTTCACCGCCCATGCCTCATTTCTATATCCTTTGTGTCAAGATAGCAAGTAAGTGGTCTTAAGATTCAGCTACACCATTGAATACAAGCTTTACTATCTGGTGCTTAAAACTCTGATGGAGAGAAGGAGAACAAAAAGAGACAATGTTAGAAGATGACGGAGAGTAGTAAATGCTAAAAAGTAGTGGAGAAAAAAAAATGATGACTGGTTTCAATTAGAAAAGGAAATTAAAAACTCAGTGAAATAGATTAATATTATAGGAAAGGAATTGTAAGCAAGCAGACCTGCTTTACCACATCCAGGCCCAGGACACTTGCAGACATACTTTCCCCTTGTCTTGCAAATTTGGCCTTGCCCTTATCTTGTTAAGGACCCTTAGAATACTCATATCTCTTATATACTATTAAGGTAGTTTGATCCAAATAAGCATCTTATTATGGGTCTTTACTTTGTGGATCAACTTGTAATTGCAGTTATTTAAATGAGTGAAGCAGACAGTGGAACATATCTAACTTTAGCCATACCAGGTGGGTAGTAAAGGATTAAAAAAAAAAACTTGGCAAATCTCACTGATGGAAGCAAATCTTAAGTTTATGCAATGATGACACAGATTTTCAAATGGCTAATATTTGGGTATCTGCAGATTATCGTTCAGTAAGCTTACAACTTAAAAGATCTCCCCAGGTTGGACATATTATTTTCTCATCAGCAGTATTAACCACTGCCACAGCTGAAACGACAAACAAACCACAAACATCTGAGAAAGAGATGAATTAAGAACACAAGGAGGAGAATGTCTGCAGACTGCATTCAACACAACTTTCCCTTTCTTTCTACTGGATAGTCTCCAATCCATCCTAAATTGCTGAACTGACATGTGGTAACGTTGGACAACCCAGAAGAGGAGAAACACATCCAGCTGTGCATATCTGGCTGTCTGCTATTTCACCTGGTATTTTTGGATAGCAGGATCATTGCCACACTTTTGGATCAATCACTTGCAGTAAGTTAAATGTTCTCCCAGTTTCCTGGCACAGGCAATGAAAAATATCCCAGGAAAAATGGAGTTCATAGAGCAGACTTGCAAGTAACTACTCACTAGCATTACATCAGTTTAAGTGTGAAAAATGGAGAATGTGCTCATTTTATGTATTTGATTATCTAAAAGTTTTGGGATTATTTTATAAAATACTTATGCTTCCCTAGTACAGATTTTTATTTCTCTGGTTTGTTTCTCTAAAAGGCTTCAAGAGCTTTCCCTGCAGGCTTACCAAATCTACCTGGTATTTGAGTGGCAGAGGTGTTTGTTCTCCAAACTAGATTGCAAGTCCCTGGCACTCAGAGTCTGTCCTGTTCATCTTCTATTAATCATATCCCAATTCTTTTCAAGTTTTTAGGTGCTCAGTTGATAATGGTGGGTGAAATTTCATCAAAATTCAGTGGGGGCAGTGTTGTAAACATCTTCTTTTTTTGTTTTCATTTTAAAGATTTATAATCCTATAGGAAAGTTAAAAATATATTCAAATTACTGTATCAAACAGTAATGACAAATACAGTATATGACAAATTCTATAAGTATAAATGAAAGAAAATTCAAAGAAGATAGGGTTCATTTTTAAGTTGGGAGATCTAGGATGAACCATGGATGATGTGAAAAAAAAGCATGTTAGCAAGCAAAATGGACAGGATGAGATGAGTGGGGTAAACTGTATGTGCAAAGCCACAGAGCTGGAGATCATAGGCTATGTGTAGAAAAAGCTAAACGGTTTACTGAGGTTTGAGAGAAAATGGGAATAAGCAGTTGGGAATTCACTTTCAGTGCAAAACAATAGACATTAATAGAGTACCTACAGCCACTATTGGAAAAGTTGGTCAAGGCTAGGTCTTACAGTGCATTGAAGACCAAGAATAGAACTGTCTTATCCTGCTGGCCACAAACAAGTCACAAAAATCAAATACCTTAGATCGACATGTAACACTGAGCCATCTGGCCCAAACTTTCCTTGTGAATTTTTCATACCTCTTCTTCATGAACCAAGCCAAATGAATTACCTATTTCTGTATATGATATAAGTTCTCCTTTCCTTCTGACTTTACTAACGTCTTTTGTAAACTGACTTCTTATCTCCACTTCTGCTTGTGTGAATTGGAAGTCCCATTTTAGATACCACCTCCTCTTCCAAGCCTTTCTTCACTTTTTTCCCAGATCCTAACTGTGAAACTCACTTAAATTCATACAGAACCTTATTAACAGCAATTATTTTCTAATTCATTTTATCGTTAAGTCTGGACATATGTAACTTACCAAATTGCAAAATTACAACTACATCGAGTGAGATCTGTGGCCATTTCTTTTCTGTGTATACCTCCAGAAATGAGCAGAATACTATACATAATAAAAACTTATTAAATATTTATTGGATGGGTAAATGAATATGTGGACAAAAAGACTTTGGAGCTTAGAACCTATCTATATTTTTAGAAGGTTAACTTTAAAATTAAACTATGAATGTCTTCTGTTCTAAAACTATAATAAAATCACATTGATTTAGAAGCTTGGCAGTAGACCATGGGGATAAAGGTGGATTAGCAATTATATGTTTTGAAATGTGTTTCATTATTTTTAAAAGATTATCT
This sequence comes from Carlito syrichta, assembly GCF_000164805.1. Taxonomy (NCBI): domain Eukaryota; kingdom Metazoa; phylum Chordata; class Mammalia; order Primates; family Tarsiidae; genus Carlito; species Carlito syrichta. The sequence goes on along the minus strand of NW_007249829.1, from coordinate 111,138 downwards.
TAAATAATAAAATGAAACCAGTTCTTAAAACTCCTGTTTCGTGTGTGTGTGTGTGTGTGTGTGTGTGTGTGTGTGTGTGTGTATGCATATATGTATATATATTTTCTTCTTCAGGTTTTCAAGACGCAGCACAAATCATAAAAACATTTAGGGACTATTTACTGCATTGAATCTTTGGTTGCAAACATTACCTCAAACTTTATGCTATGACTTTTACAATTAAATTTTGAAAAAAGTATTTCAAAATTTTATTTGGTAATATATACTGAGCTTTGATGTCCAAAATTCTGATTTAGTGATATCTTTTTTAATACATAAAAAAGCAAGATATAGATAATTGTGTTTTAAATTCTTTTGACACTAAATTAGGGTATTGGAAAGCAAATACGCAGACATAAAATAGGGCTATATATGGTTTTATAACTTATTTACTACTTGAAAGGTAAACAACATATCTTCTCATAATACACTTTTCTTTAGCTTTTAAATTTATATGTAATACTAAGAATAAATTGAGCAAAAATAATAGCATCTAAATTACTTTGAGATTAAAATATGCTAGTAAATAAATACTAATGAATAAGTAGTTCAATTTTGAATTGAACTGCAAAGGCTCTCTTTTGCGAATTGAGAAGTTAATCTTGCTGTTTTGAAAAGGGAAGTAAGTAATTAGAGAATTTATCAAGAAGCAAATGGTGTATGTATTATAAGTGGAGATAATCTCTATTACTACTCCAAATGGTCTGACTGAGGCATAATATGATCAACTATTTTTTTTCTTTCTCAAATGTGCCTGCCAACAAATCAGGATTAGAAAGAGTACTAGGATAAACAACAAATTAAAAAAACAAACAGATATTTAGAGTCTGACCTAGAAAAAAATCTAAAACCTGATGACTAGAAAAAAATGAATCACAGTCTATTCATACTTCTACTGCTCCAGTATAAGGCACCCATAGTTCTTTGAGAGTCTGGGGGGAGTACCACTTTTTGAAACATAATGACAAAGGGTGAACTTGGACAACTTTTTTTAACATGTAAAGATATAAGCATGACCTAGAGGAAGTAGAATGAAGTATGTCTAACCACCATAGTGCTGGTCCGGAATGTAAAATTGTTTTGTTAAAAAAATAAAATTTCTCATAATAGTAGCTTTTTTATAATGGAGAAATGATAATAGTTTTTCCTAACTGACAATACTATGATATTTGTTATGAGTTATTGTTTTTTGATCCCCAGTCTGCAAAGGTCCACAGAGCAATCAACTTCTCTCTCCAGAAACTTGCTATTTGTTATCAGTCCAGGAACTGTGAACTGAGACACCGCCAGACACATTGTGGAGTTGAGGGTATTGGAAAGCAAATACGCAGACATAAAATAGGGCTATATATGGTTTTATAACTTATTTACTACTTGAAAGGTAAACAACATATCTTCTCATAATACACTTTTCTTTAGCTTTTAAATTTATATGTAATACTAAGAATAAATTGAGGTAAAGAGAGCATCCTTCTCCTTCTCCTCAGAGTCATAGAAGTTAGTTGTGGAAGGCACTCTTTTCTGAGCAAAGCAAGAAGCTTACCAAAAGTACAGAATTCTCAGAGGTAGCTCTATTTATTGGTTGGGTTTCTAAACAAGTTAATAGAAGAATATGATTATGGATGAGAAAAATATGAATAAAAAGCGAAAAAGAAGAACAGAACCCAGAAAGGAAGTGAAAATGTAATTGACAGAGACTTGAATTTTAAAATCCTGATGTAGAGAAGGCAAGCTTCCTTTTCCCTTCCTTTTACTTATGTACTTGTATTCCATGTGTATTCCGTGTGATTTTGCAAATACAAATGCAAAATAGTAACTATGTTGTTCTGTTCTGGTGGGGGGATGTGCAACAGTGCTACACAGGAAGTGTCCTGCCACCCACATTTCCATGTGTAATAGGGAATACTTTTTAAATTAGAAAACCTCAATTCCTGTCCAAAAGGAATTGTGGTTCATCCTAAGACTGCCAGAGATATAGCATTTTGAAAGAATAGAAAAAAAATTAAAAGAAAATATGTGTCCTTTAATTATTAAAAACATTTCTTGAGTGCTCAATCTATACTATACTCTACCTGTATCTTGGCAATTCTTGGTGGCTGGAATCAGGGCCAATATAACACTTTTAAAATCTCTAAAATTCAACTTTTCTGGGGAGGAATTTGTTTTAAGAAATTTTTGTTCAAGGAGGGATCTCTACATTGAACTTTCACTTGAATCTAATTACTCATTTATTCGGGGGAATTTAGGACATTGATATAATAGTCCACATGGAAATGATCAGATTAGTATTCTGCATAATCTATGGATTATTTCTACACAATGTAATTTTCTTCCCTTCTTACTTCCATACCTCACTGTCCCCATTCCACCCCCAAGATAGTGTTTTTCTGCACCTTCACTCATAGCTTCCTAACCTCCCTACCCCCATCTCATCACTGGCTTTGTGTAAAGCAGTGGTTCCTCAAAGTCAATCCTCATACCAATTTCATCTGAACCACTTGGCAAATGTGCTAAAAATAAATAAATAAAGCTTCCCTAGCTATACCTAAATTTACTAAATGAGATTCAAAAGGTCACTAGAAGCATTTATTAGATTATATGACAATTCACAACTTCAGAAAATCTATGAGAATATTGGAGCAGGGTGGAGGTGGATTTTTGAATTTTGCTTGTAGGCTACTACATTTAAAAAGCAACAGAATAAACAGTTTTCACAAATGTAAAATGTCTCTATAAGATTTGTCTTGCTCACATTATTTTTTAACATGAAAAGTGTGTACTAAAAGTGAGGTAGTCCTACAGATTTATCCTGAATTAGTCATGAAGCTAAGAAGGACTTTTATAGAATCTAACATCCATTTATTTGTTAATTGTAAAATAATTATTGACCAACTCAGAAATAAAGCCCTAAATTGATATAAGGGCTCAAGTGGCTAAGTAATAACTTTAAATTAGCATTGTCATAGACTCACCAAGTGTATATTTTGTAGTTCAAAATAGCTTATTGACAATTATCACATAACAATGAAATTAGAGCAGATGGTTGGCAAGTGGAACTGTAGAATTTGGCTGTGGTCTTAAGGATCTTTTAGTCCAGTGGTTTTAAAAAATGTCTTTAGTAATTGAAGTCATCTTTTTCAAATGGAATCTGATATAAAGCTATGTTATAAAATATTAACAGAAGTAGAGGGTTCTTGTTGAAGCAGGAAAGGGAGAAACAATCTAGCCAAATCTCTAATTTTACAGAAGTGGTGATTGGAACAAAGATAAATTTTTAGTTTACCAAAGACAGTTAATAAGTAAATTATAAATAAAAACACACATTATTTGATTCTCACTCCAGACACTTTTTTCAGCAAATTGTAATAAGAAAACATATGACAATGGGAAAATTAAGCTGTTTAGATTCAACAACTATTTGTTTTTTGTGGCTGCCATAACAAAGTACCAAAAACTGAATAAACAACAGAAATTTATATTCTCACAATTCTAAAGGCTAGATGTCTGAGATCAAAGTATTGGCAGGGTTAGTTTCTTCTGAGGACTCTCTCTGACTAGTAGATTGCCATCCTCTCCCTGTGTCTTCACACAGGCTATGTCCTAATCTCCTTTTCTCATGACACCAGTCATATTGGATTAGGGACCAACAATATGATCTCATATTCCCTTTGTTACTTCTTTAAAAGGCTCTTTCCCCAAACAGAGTCACATTCTGAGGTACTGGAGAGTAGGACTTTAACGTACAATTTGGTGGGGACACAATTCATCCCATAACAATAACCAATCAACAAACTGATTAACCCTGAATTAATTTACACTTTGTAAAACTAAGAAATAATTAACATCGGATTCAATGTCAGCTTTTTAACTTGTTAGTTCAATGATTTCAAATGATGAGCCATGACATGCTGGTGAGTGACATGACTTGTGATGGGTATGAAAACTACGCTGTTTTACGTAAAGATCTTTGATCCATTTAGAGTTGATTCTTCTGTATGGTGATAGGTAGAGGTCCTATTTCAATCTTCTGCATGTGGTTAGCCAGTTTCCCCGCACTATTTACTGAATAGGTTTTCCTCTCCACAGAAGTTATTGGTGGAGTCTTTGTTGAAGATGAGTTGGTTGAGAAATTGAGATTTTACTTCCAGAATCTCTATCCTGTTCCTTGATTCATATGCCTGTTCTTGTACCAATACCAGGCTGTTTTGATTATTGTAGCCTTACAGTAAAGTTTAAAGTCTGGAAGTGTGATACATCCCACTTTGTTTCTTTTGCTAAAATCATTTAACCTATTCATGGTTGTTTATGTGTCCATATGAAATTCTGTATTGTCATTTCCAGGTCTGAGAAGAATGATGTTGGTAATTTAATGGGTATTGCGTTTAATCTGTAGATTGTCTTAGGTAAGATGGACATCTTAACAATGTTAATTCTTCCTATCCATGAGCATGGGATATTTTTCCATTTGTGTCATCTTTGATTTTTTTGAGCAGTGTTTTGTAGTTTTCATTGTAAAAGTCTTTCACTTCACTGGTTAGGAAGATGTCTAGGTATTTCATTTTTTTGGTGGCTATTGTGAATGAAATTCTTTTTATTTGGTTCTCAGCCTGTTTGCTGTTGGTGTATAAGAATGCAACTGTCTTTTGCACATTTATTTTGTACCCTGGGACTTTGCCAAAGTCCTTTATCGGTGCAAGGATGCTTTTGACAGGTTTTCCTGGATTTTTGAGGTACAGAATCATATCTTAGAAAACGCAAGAGATGCCCTTACAGAGATCAGAGTAGGCAATTACTTCCTGATCAAAACCCCAGGTGTCCATGCCATAAGGGATAAGACAGACAAGTGGGACATCATTAAACTGAAAAGCTTCTGCAAAGTAAAAGAAAACATCAAGAGAGCAGGGAGACAACCCACAGAATGGGAAAAAATATTTGCCAACTGTATATCTGACAAAAGCCTAACATTCAGGATACACAAGGAACTCAAACGTGCCAAAAGGAAAAACAAAAAACAAAACAAAACAAAAAAACACCACAGACAGCCCCATTAAAAAATGGGCAAAATACATGCATGGACACTTCTCTAAAGAAGTGTCGGGTAGCCAACAGACACATGAAAAAGTGCTCAGCATCACTCATCATCAGAGAAATGCAAGTCAAAACCACATAGATACCACCAAACTCCAGTAAGAATGGCCATCATTAATAAAACCAACAACAACAGATGCTGGTGAGGATACAGAGAAAAGGGAGAGCTTCTACACTGCTGGAGGGAGTGCAAACTAGTTCATCCTCTACAGACAACAGTGTGGCGATTTCTGAAAGAACTAGGAAGTGACCTTCTATATGACCTGGCAATCTGCCTGCTGAGAATATATCCAGAGGAACTCAAATCATTCTACAAAAATGAGACCTTCACACACATTTATTGCAGCACTATTCACAATAGCAAAAACATGGAACCAACCATGCTGCCCATCGAAACTGGACTGAATTAACAAAATGTGGTACATATACATGATGGAATATCATACAGTCATAAAGAAGAACAAGCACAGGGATTTGGCAGCAACTTGCATGGATTTAGAGTCTATCATACTCAGTGATGTGTGACAGAAACAAAGAGCTGAGTATCACGTGTTCTCACTCATAAGCAGACCCTGAACATGTACCTAATACTATAAACAAGGGATTGGCAGTAGTGGGATACTGTGGAGAGAGGAGGGCACATAACATCAAAAAGGGTACCTGATCTCAAACCAGGCAAAATGGGGTTCAAAGGGAGCCCCAAACTTTACCTGTACAATGATCACTTGTATACCTAATCCGAATTGTACCCCAAATCTTTAAAATAAAATATAAAAAAGAAAAGAAAAATACGTTGTTACTACTCCATGCAGTATTTGTATAGCTTGCATATTATAAAAATTATATCTTATAGATATGCAAGAATAAATAATTAGAGTGGGTTTGAAGTTTACTCTATAAGCTACTCACATACACTGAATATTTTTTTCTTAAGAAAAGAAGGGTATTACAATAGTGCTCCCACGGGGCTGCCCATCCCCTGTGGTTTCTCTCTGCTTTGCTATAGAATGGAGTGTGTTACCAACACTGATGTTCCAATAACTGTTGTCATTACAATTGACAGATTATTATAAAAGTGCTTTGCTTCTTTTTTTAATTTCTTAGCAGTTGTATTAAGATACCACTAAGATATAAAAATTGTATTTATTGTATACATTGTGAAATGATGACCCAATTCCACATAATTAACGAGTTTTGCTTCTACATAGCTACCATTTTTGTAGTTGTATGTTGGTGCGTATATGTTGTGAGAAAATTGAATCTAAGATCTAGTTTTTTAGGAAAAACATACAATATAATATTTTCATTATTTAACCTATAATACATTTATTATTTACTTAATTATGGCCATCATACTATGCATCAGGTCTCAAAAACTTATCCATCTTTTACAACTGAAATATTGTACCCTTTAGCCAACATCATCCCATTTTCCCTTTCCCTCAGACACTGACAACCACCATTCTACTCTGTTTCTGTGAATTTGACTATTTTAGATTCCTCTTGTAAGTGAGATCATTAGCTTGTATCTTTCCATATCTTGCTTATTTTGCAACATACGTTGTATGGTATGTTTTCTCTCTTTTTTTAAAGGCTGAATAATGTTTCTTTGTGTATGCATGTGTATATGTATATACACTATATTATCCATTTGTCTGTTGAAAGACATTTAGATTGTTTCTGTATTTCAACTATTCATATCTATGCTAATGCTGCAATAAATATGGAAGTGTAGCAATTCCTTTGTATATATACCCAGAAGTGGAATTGCTGGGTCATATGGTAATTCTATTTTTTATTTTTTGAGGAACCTCCACAAGTTATTCATAATTGCTATGTTAATTTATAGTCACACTACATTGTAAAAGAGTCCCATTTTGTCACATCCTCACCAAGACTTGTTATCTTTTGTCTTTTAATACTAGCCATTGGAACAGGTATGAGGTGGTATCTCATTGTGGATTTGATTTTCACTTCCCTGATGATTAGACATGTTGAGCACCTTTTCTTATATCTGTTGACTGTCTAAGTTTCTTCTTTTGAGAATTACCTATTTAGGTCCTTTACTTATTTTTTTGAATGAGTTATTTGAATCTTTGGCATTGAGTTGTACGAGTTTCTTGCATATTTGAATATTAACTCCTTATCAAATATATGGCATACAGTTTTTTTCCATTTTGTAGGTTGCCTTTTTATTTTGTTGGTTGTTTCCTTTACTGTGCAAACTTTTTTAAAAATCAAAATCCCAATGACAATTTTTCTTTTTACAAAATAGAGAAAATACAGAACAAAGATGAATGTATCACAGTCTCTGACTTCAAATTATAAATTACAAAGCTATAGTAATCAAAACAGTATGGTACCATCATAAAAACAGGCATAAGGTTCAACAGAACAGAGTACCAAATCCAGAAATAAAGCCACACATTTATTTATAGTCAACTGATGTTCCACAAGGGTGTCAAGAACATGAAATGGGGGAAGGATCACTTATTTATCAAATGGTACTGGGAAAATTGGATATCTACATGCAAAAGAGTGAAGTTGTACCTCTATCTCAAACTATGCACAAACATCAACTCAAAATGGATTAAAGATTTAAACATAAAACTTGAAATGGTGACATTCCTAGAAGAAAACATAAAGAAAATCCTTTTTGACATTGGTCTTGGTAATAGGTATTAGAATACGACATCATAGCCATAGTCAATAAAAACAAAAATAGACAAGTGAGATTACATCAAATTAGTTTGTTTATTTTAAAATTCACTATGCTCGTAGTATAGCAATGCACAGTGACCCTCACACATCAGGTCTGTGGTAGCAGAGTAAAGGTTAAGAACCAATGAGTAACAGCCCTGTAATCAAAACGCTAGTGCCAAGGAACTGGTTTTTCTTTGTGCTAGGAGGCACCAGTAAATAGACCCAAAAATATTTGCATTGTAATCAATGCCTCATTAGGTTTAAAAAAAAATTCTCTATGTCATAGTTGTAAACTGCTCTGAGTCAAGGTAAGACTGTTAATAATTTTTTTAATGCAATAAAATGAGTCCCAGGCACAGAAAAGACAATAGTTTCTCAGGTACTGAGCTCAACTGCCAACTACTTTGGACCTTTAAAGCAGCTCATCTGAGAACACCTGATGGTCTGTAGCAAGTGGCAGGTGGCAGTGGGCACTGTAGAGGGGCCTGGAGAGAACAGGGATGTAGGCTTTGGCCCAGTTCTGGCAACACCAGGCCAAGTAGGAGGAGACATTTTTAGTGCAGAAGCATTGCTATCACCTGTTTCCCAGTACATAGAGTCTGGAAAAGTTATACGTCCTTGCTTTTAAAAGTATTGGGGAGGTGAGATATTTGCATTTGCAAATCTGAAAAGATCTTTTCTCCAATCTCTATTTCTTGGCTTCTATCTATGTTCCAATTCCTTCTTGAGGTATCCCAGTGATGGAGTCTCATAATAGCTACTACAACACAAATTCTCATCTTCCAAAATAACTCAGCTCTACTCTCTCTATTCCAACCACCTTTACAACTCAGATTACTCCACGGCTGGACATTAAGCTAGACATTAAGGGAAAGCCTGTTGAAATAATTTTTACCTTGATGAGAATAACTAATGAGGAGGCTATCTTGACTCTCCAGGGGCACTTTCATTTCAATAGTGGAAATTTGTTAACTCAAGTAAATTGCCAATTAGGGGACAGTGATATAATAAGAAAAAGGCTAAGGGAGTTTTCAGATAGTAAGGAAAATATTTCTGGATGGGAAAACTTTCTCTCTATCTCATTTCTCTTTACTCATTCAGGCACTCACAAAATGTTAACTGTTAAGTTTCTGGCAATATTATTATAGTGAGATGAAAACGAATTTCAGAATTTTCATGAACTCTGAAAATAGCCTCACTGACAATTTACTTTTTACATTTTTAAAAGGTGTTTATTTTGTCTTATTTGTTGAGTGCTATCTATGTTAACTGAAGAACATTTCATAACTTTCAAATATTTTTCTAACAAAAAATTTGAGGCCATCTTAAATATAAACAATATATATAGTGTATACAAGACTTGTGGCTTTTTACAATGTGTTAATAATGGCTTAAATGTTATTGCTTTGCTTTGCTATTGGAACTGTAATAACACAAAGTAGAAGACAGCATTAAGGGCTTGAAGTTGGAAACTGTGGCCTTAAATTCAAACTCTACTGACTGCTTACCACTTAGGCATCTGAGGCAAGTTACTTTCTCCTCTCTGTGCCTCTGTTTCTTCCCATGCAATGTTAGTACTTACCTTGTACATCCACTATGAGAATTAAATAAATTATGCATGTAAAGTGCTTATCATAGAACTTGGCACCTTATAAATCCTCAACAAGTGCTAGCTATATTATTATTTTTGTTGTTATCTCCTTTATGCCTCCTGTAGGTTTCCAAAAGCAGACTTCATTTACTATTCAAAGTTGTAAATACTGACTACATATAATGTCACCCACACAGAGGAAGAATAATCTGGGCTATATAATCACAACAATAGCTAAACAAAGTGTCATAATATACCCACAGATATTTTCAACTGAACAACACCTAACCATTACCTCATTTTTCATTTCTTGTTACTATACTAACAGTTTATAAATAAATACACAGTAACCTCAGAGGGAGGCCTGGCATGTCCGGTTTAGGCCGAAACCAGCTGGGCTGAGGGCTGCTGGCTTTGTATCAAGAGCAAGCTCCCCCATGCAGATCATTAGTTACCAGGAAATGCCTTCCTTATTAGTCATTATTGCCTGAGGATTTTCTAGTGATAGAGTGTTAATACTGTAAAAAATGCTATAATTGCAAGGCTGGATTAAAAGATTTGTACCATAATACATTATTCTACATTGAAGTCTACCACTAAAGTGATCATTTTATCAAAGAAGAACGTATGAAATACAATTGTAACAGTTTTCTATGTAAAGGTAGATTTAGTTGTACAATTAAGAGTAGAAACAAATAAGTGAGACTAATAAGTAGAATTAGAATGTTAGAGATTCATTTCATTAGTGAATGTATTTATTGAGGGCCTCCTCTGTGCCTAGCATCATCCTAGTAAGAATGAGACACGGTCTGTGCCTACACAGACATCTGACACTTACAATGCTGTTAGAGAGACAAAAGCTATGGGTTATAAAATAATAAAATAAATAGCGCTGTTCATGTCACAATCTTTTATTGAGATAAACAATACTAATTTTTAATAAATTGATTGGCAAACAAAATCATCTGAATTTAGACCAGGGGAATTTGAATATGGCTAGGCAATTGGTAATGATATTTGAAAAATTTTCTCAAATTTCTTTCTGCCAAAAGCCACTCAAGACAATAAAATGCTAAGTATAATCTATTAGTGATATGAAGTTTGGTCACTGCTTCGCTAAGCTCTGGTCTGGCCATTTGACTCTTTGAGCTATGTCTACCATGTTTTTCTAAGCTTTGACCCCCTCCTCTACCTTGAGGAGGTGAATCTCCTCTCTCTCTCTCTCTTTCTCTCTCTCTCTAATTTACTTTCTAAATAAACTATATTTTCAAATTTAAAAAAAGCAAGAGAACTTAGAGTAGCACAGAAATGATCACACAAAGGCACAGAAGAGACAGCCAAGAGTACTTACTTCAGATATGCTTTACACAAAACTTTTTTACAAGGTGTCAGTAGAAATAAAAGTTGCCCAGTAAACATTAGATGACTGAGGAAAGGGAGAAAGAAAGAAGGCAATGGTTAATGTGTATTGGACACCTGGGACTGTGCTCTACCAGGTTCTAGATGGCAAGTTCCATGTAAACTTAGCAAGGACACAGCTCATCTTGCAAGGCCATTCTGGCATCATCTTGACATTTTACACCTAATCTTCAAAGAGCCATGAACAGTTCTGAAATAAGCCCGATTGTGGACTTTTCCAAGAAATCTTCAACAATTAAGCTAACTCCTATAATATCATTGATGATTGATGGACTGAAACCCAATTTCCAGGTTTCTAATAAGTATTTAATTTTGTGTAGTACATTTTTAGGATATAATTGGACTCTAAACACATTTGAATCTTTATAATCACTTGTTGTGTTTTAATAGTCTGTTTCTGTCTAGATACTTTTTATGATGAACATTTGAAAGTGAAATCCTTAGCCAGTAAGAACGTTTTCTCTCCTTTATGTATGATATGTACATTGTCCTAATAGTATACTTAGACTTGAGTGTTACATCATATACTGACTGCCATGACTTTTAGCAAACTTCTCAAATTTGAATGTAGTCTGCTCAGTTACCTGTGGTAATAGGGCACAGAAACAATACAGATAGCTGAATTTCAGAAAATAAGCACATTTTTTTCTTGTAGTTTCAACTTCCTTTCCAGAGACTTCAAGGAAAAAAGAGAACTCAAATTTTAGTTCTTCTTCTTATGCCTTACGTGCCAAAGTTCTTATTTTCCAACAACATAAGAGAAACAAGAGAATGAAGAAATGGAGTGTGGCAGACTTGCCCTAGAATGCCCTCATGCCCAGGCCCAGTTAAATCTCTTTCTTTTGCATGTGGAAGGCACCTACGATTTGCCTTGCTTCTAATAGAATCTAGAAAAGGCAATAGGTTATCATTTCTGTGATTACGTTATGTTGTAAAAGATTCTACTCTGTCTGAAGAGAAACTCCTTGCTAGGTTGATGAAGTAAACAGCCATGTAAAGAAAGCTCTCATAGCAAAAACCTGCAGGCAGTGCCTGGGGTTAAGGGCAGCCTCTAAAACCTGAGAATGGTGTGTGGATGATGGTCAAAGACCAGTTCCTCAGTCAGATGGCTGCAAGGAAATGGATTCTGCTAACACCCTGAATGAGTTTTGGAAGTGAATTATTTTCCAGTAGAGTCTCGTGCTGAGAATACAGCCCTGCAGACACTTAATTTCAGCCTGTGAGATTGAACAGGAAACCCAGCAAAGCCCTTAGTGAACTCTTGATCCATGGACACTGTGAGAAAACAAATACATGTGTTGGAGAAGAGAAGCGGCAAGATGGCGACGGGGCAACCCGGTCTCTGAAGCCCTCTGCAGAGGAGATCTGCAGTGGGTCTCTGACTCTCGCCCTGGGGGGCTGTGGACCCCAACATCGCAGCCTGCTCTTCATACGGAGCTCGGCCGTTGCCATCGCTGGGACATCACAACGGACTAGACAGTCACTGCGGCGCAAATGGTGCCACCACCACTGCCACAGCCCCTCCGCCCGCCACTGCTGCCACCGCCACTGTGGCCTCTGTGACGGCTGTAGCACATCACACCACCAAGGCCGAGGTGATCCACATCAAACCCCTTCAGGGAAGACCTGCTGGGATCGCTGCCACCTCTCCTGCGACCGAGACTGTCCTGACCGCCTGTAGTAAGGCTCCTGTTGCCTGCTCTGAGGCAGGCAGCCATCTTGTTCCTGTCCAGCCCCATCCCCTCTGGGGCAACCAGCTGAGATAGCACCACCTGCTGGCTATTCAAGGTAACAACACTGAAATGGGAGAAACAAGCTTGAAAGAGACATAGACCAGAGTGCTGAACGGAGGGTAATCTGAACTGTCCTTCACAGCAGATCAGGGGCAACTGACCCTAACTGCAAACTAATTTACCAGCTTGAAAAGAAAACTAGAAATCAGACCTGAAAGGACAATGGACTTAAACGAAATGTCTCAGAGTGTGCTTCATTGATTCTATTAGTTTAATGACTTAATTCTATTCCTACTGTATTGTTCCCTTTTTTCTTTTTTTCTTTTCCTTTTCTTCTCTTTTCTTCTCTCTGTAAACCATATCTTTGTATAGAGAAACAGAACACTAACAAGGTGGTTGGTTAGCTTGTATGTTAGCATCACTATATGTTTTATTTTTATTTTTTGTATGAGAGTTGGTTCGTCTGTAGCTGTGGTCTATTGTTTTTATCTGTTTCAGTATAGGCATCTCTCTCTATTTGTTGGCACACTCATTTGTTTCCCCCCTTACTCCTCTATCTCTCCAATCCCCTCTTTAGCCCCTTATCTGCTCCAGTCTCTCCCCTCTGTTAACCACATTTTGTTTCAGGGAGTAAACCTACAGCCCCACTGCACAGACAGATTCCAGGACAGTGGAAAATGGGTTCCACATTATCCACACACCTGTCAGCGAATACCAGGACCTGCAGACAGATTTTGAATCACAACTCTCGCCTTAAGTAAATGTCAAAACTGCAAAAAGGACCACCTCCAACCTATAGTGCAACTCCAGAATTGAACAAAGTAAGAGGGCATACATAAAGAATAGGAGATTGAACAAACAGAAGTAAAACCAATCCCTTGACCTCTGAATAACAGAATTAAAGAAGATGGTGACGTGGAGGGAAAGAAAAAGTAGGGAGGGGGAAAAACCACACAAATGAAGAAAAACCAAAAGAAGAATATAGGTCTTACACAGACCCCTGGGAAATCAAACACTGAGAAAACAGATTCTGGAACACAAACAATGAAGACCCCCAGAATGACTGGTTACATGCAACAAACCCAGACATCAAGACATTAATGGAGAGAATTTTAAAAATTGAGGAGAGACAAGAGGAAAATAGGAAGGAGCTGATGTCAGAAATGACAGCAGTAAAGAATACTGTGATGGAAATGAACAACAGACTAATAAGCATGGAAAGCAGAATTAGCCAAGCAGAAGAAAGAATCTCAGAGCTCGAAGACCAAAACACAGAACTAACCCAAACTGTCAAAAGCATAGAAAAGAAGCTCAAAAAGACAGAACAAAACCTGCAAGAGATGAATGATCACTTCAAGAGACCAAACCTAAGAGTACTTGGGCTTCCTGAGGCAGAGAGAGAAACAGAAGCCACACTGGAACAAACATTTCATGAAATCATTCAAGAAAACTTCCCTCATCTCATCAAGGATGAAAAAATTCAAACACAAGAGATTCAGAGAACCCCTGCAAGACAATAAATGAGAAGACCAACTCCCAGACACTTAATAATTCGCCTAAACAAAGTAGCTATAAAAGGAAAAATCCTAAAGGCAGCAAGAGAAAAGGCCAGACTACCTACCTGGGAAAACCAATTAGAATAGCAGCAGATTTACCCACAGAAACACTTCAGGCCAGGAGAGCCTGGAGCCCTATCTTCAAAGACCTAAAAGATAAATAATTTCAACAAAGAATAACCTACCCAGCCAAACTAAGCTTCATTAGTGAGGGAGAATTGAAATCTTTTCCAGATATCCAATCCCTAAGAACCTACGATGCCACCAGATCACCTCTACAAGAAACACTTAAGAAAGTACTGAGCACAGAAGAAAAAGAAAAAAGAACAACAGCATTCTTCACAAGAGTACAGGCAAAAGATTAAAAACACACATGAACCAACTCCAAAACCCAAAGAAAGACAACAAACAGACAGAAACAACTCTGTAAGAACCTTATGACAGGTATCAACTCTTTCATTTCAATTATTAACCTAAATGTGAACGGAATAAATGCACCACTGAAAAGACATAGAATGGCAAAATGGATAATATATCATCAGGCAACAATCTATTGCCTTCAAGAGACTCATCTCACTAGAAAAGACACCCACAGACTCAAAGTAAGAGGATGGGAAACAAACTTTCAGGTGAATGGAATACAAAAGAAAGAAGGAGTAGCAATCTTAATTTCAGACAAAATATCATTCAAGCTATTAAAAATCAAAAAAGATAAGGAAGGCCACTACATAATGATAAAGACTCAATCCATCAACAAGAAATATCTATCTTAAACATATATGCAACCAACATAGGTGCACCAACTTTCATAAAGCAACTTCTAGGAAAACTAAAGAAAGATATCGACTCTAACACTGTCATAACTGGGGACTTGAATACCCCACTCACAACCCTAGACAAATCATTAGGACAAAAAATCAGCAAGGAGATCCGGAACCTCAATGTGACTTTGGACCAAATGGACTTCATTGATACCTACAGAACACTCCATCCAAAGACCACAGAATACACATTCTACTCATCACCACATGGAGCATACTCGGCCATAAATCAAGCATAAGAAAATTTAAAAGGACCAAAATCTACCAAGCACCTTCTCGGGCCACAGTGGAATAAAAATAAACATTGACACTAACAAAGTCCCCCCAAAACCCACAAACATACACTAAACAGCATGATGCTAAACAACTCCTGGGTCAATGACGAAATCAAAACAGGGATCAAAAGATACCTGGAAACAAATGAAAATGAATAAACATCTTACCAAAATCTCTGGGATGCCCTAAAAGCTGTAGTAAGAGGGGAATTTATATCCCTACAAACACACCTGAAGAAAATGGAAGGAACAGAAATTCACAACCTAACAAGCCACCTAAAGAAGCTGGAAAAGCAAGACCACAAAAACCCTAATTTCAGCAGAAGAATCCAGATCACCAAAATAAAAGCCCAAATCCAGGACATAGAAGACAAATAGATAATACAAAAAATCAATGAAACAAAAAGCTGGTTTGAAAGGATAAACAAGATTGATGGTCCTCTAGCTAGAATGACCAAGAAAAAACGAGAAAAAAACCAAATAAACACAATCAGAAACACAAAAGATGAAGTCACATCTGACCCTGAAGAAATACAAAAGATCATTAGAGACTACTACGTACACTTGTATGGAAACAAATTTGAAAACCTTAAGGAAATGGAGGACTTTCTGACATCACACAACCTACCTAGGTTGGAACAAGAAGAAATTGAGACCCTAAATAGACCAATAACAATCAAGGAAATCGACTACGCAATAAGAAAACTTCCTAAAAAAAAAAAGCCCTGGTCCAGATAGCTTTCCAGCAGAATTTTATAAGACATTCAAGGAGGAGCTGATACCAATCCTACTGAAGGTATTCCAGGCGATTGAAAAAGATGGAACTCTCCTCAAATCATTTTATGAAGCCAACATCACATTGATACCCAAGCCAGGTAAAGATCCAACAAAGAAAGAGAACTACAGGCCAATATCTTTGATGAACATAGATGCTAAAATTCTCAACAAGATCCTAGCGAACCGGATTCAGCAATACATCTCAAAAATCATCCACTATGACCAAGTAGGCTTCATTCTTGTGATGCAAGTCTGGTTCAACATTCATAAAACCATAAATGTAATTAAATACATCAACAGATGTCAAAACAAAAACCACATGATCATATCATTAGATGCAGAAAAAGCTTTTGATAAAATCCAGCACCCCTTCTTGATAAAAAACCCTTGAACATCTAGGCATACGGGGAACATACCTCAAAATAGTAAAAACCATCTACGAGAAACCCACAGCCAACATACTCCTAAATGGAAAAAAATTGGAACCAATTCCCCTGATAACTGGAACAAGACAAGGATGCCCACTCTTACCCCTCCTGTTCAACATAGTATTGGAAGTCCTGGCTAGAGCAATCAGAGAAGAGGAGGCAATCAGAAGTATTCAAATAGGAAAAGAGGAAGTTATCTCTCTATGCAGATGATATGATTGTGTACCTTGAAAGCCCAAGAGAATCTGTCAAAAGCCTCCTTACATTGATAAAGGCCTTTGGCAAAGTCTCAGGATACAAAATAAATGTACAAAAGATAATCACATTTCTCTACATCAAAAATAAACAAACAGAAAACCCAAATAAAAAACACAATTCCATTCACAATAGCCACAAAAAAAAATGAAATACCTTGGCATCTTCCTAACCAGAGACGTGAAAGACCTTTACAATGAAAATTACAAAATACTGCTCAAAGAAATCAAAGCTGACATGAACAAGTGGAAAAATATCCCATGCTCATAGATCGGAAAAATCAACATTGTGAAGATGTCCATCTTACCTAAGGCAATCTACAAATTCAATGCAATACCCATCAAATTACCAACAACATTCTTCTCAGACCTAGAAAAAACAACGCAGGAATTCATATGGAAACACAAACGTCCAAGAATAGCCAGAACAATCCTCAGCAAAAAAAAAAACAAAGCAGGTGACATCACAATACCAGACTTCAAACTTTATTATAAAGCTACAATCATCAAAACAGCTTGGTATTGGTACAGGAACAGACATATAGATCAATGGAACAGAATTGAGATTCCAGAAGCAAAACCTCAATTTCTCAACCAACTCATCTTCGACAAAGCCTCCACCACCTACCACTGGGGAGAGGAGAACCTATTCAGTAAATGGTGCTGGGAAAACTGGCTGGCCACACGCAGAAGATTGAAACAGGACCCCTATCTATCCCCATGCACAAAGGAGAACTCCAAATGGATCAGAGACCTAAATGTAAAACCTCAAACCATAAGAACCTTAGAAAAGGAAGGAAATACTCTCATGGAAATCGGAACTGGCATCCAATTCCTATACAAAACCTGAAACCCACAGGTCATAAGAGAGAAGATAGACAAGTGGGACCTTATTAAACTGACAAGCTTCTGCAAAGCCAAAGAAACCATCAAGAGAGCAGGGAGACAGCCTACAGACTGGGAAAAAGTATTTGCCAACTCTAGGTCTGACAAAGGCTTAACATCCTGGATCTACAAGGAACTCAAACGTACTGAAAAGAAGAAAACAAACAACCCCATTATCAAATGGGCAAAAGATATGAACAGACACTTCACAAAAGAAGACATCCGAGCAGCCAACAAACACATGAAGAAATGGTCAACCTCACTAATCATCAGGGAGAG
>NW_007249829.1:72070-92666 GCF_000164805.1 Carlito syrichta | reverse complement strand
ACCCTTAACTGTACCCCACAAAACCATAATAAAAAATATTGATTAATAAAAAAGAAAAGACAAATACATGTGTTTTTTAAGCTGCTAATTTTGTTGTAATTTGTTATACAGTAATAGTAAACAAATAAAAATTGTGGTTTCTGAATGTTGTTAGAAGGATCCTGACTATAACAGTTTCATACTCCTTTAACAAAAGACAGATTAGCAAGAGAAAAGCACTTAATCAAAAGTTTCACATGCCACAGGAAACTTCAGAAATGAAGACTCAAAGGCCCAGGAAAAACTGTTTATTTTTATACTTAAATCCAATGCGATTGGACAAAAAGAATATGATCTAATGGTAATAAACTAGAGGAAACTTAGCAAAGCCTGTTTGTTCAGATTCTTCTTGGTTTCTCTGTGTAACATTCCTTTCTCACCCAGGTATGGAGCAAGACCCTTCTGGAAAGACAATCTTATGACCTACTTTCTGGGGTGGTGGATCACAGAATGACTTCTCTAGGTTTGATGGATTGGGTTGGGAGAGGGGAGAGGAGTTTCTATGACCTATCTTAGGGAAGAGGAATTCTAGTTTCTATGACCTGGTTTGGGGAGAAACAAGAGGAGAAAGGAGTGTTGGAGAAGGTCAAAGATAATTTCTTGCTTCTGTGGCTCTTCCAGCTTCTCCTTCAGTTCAAAGTACTTGACATGCTAAAGTACCCAGTTATGAGGTATTATGTCTGAGGTATTGTGTTCTGAGTAATGTGCTGTTGTAAAATACCTATAATGTAACAGCAGCTTTGGAACAAGTCAGAGGCTAGAAGAATTTTTGAGGAGCATGATACAGAAACCTAATTTGCATTAAACAGATTGTTCATAGAAATCTGGACTTTGAGAATGTTGACAGTGTAGACTTAGAAAGAAGTGAGGAACATGTTACTGGAAACTGGAGAAAGGAATATCCTCGTTATATAGAGGAAGGAAGCTTAGTGAAATCGTTTTCTGCAGTTACATGGAAGGCAGGACTTGTAAGTGATAAAGTTGGATAGTTAGCTAAGGAAATTTCCAAGCAAAGTTTTGAGGGTGCTGCTTGGTTTCTTCTTGCTGCGTATAGTAAAATGCAAGAGGCAAATTATAAATTGAAGGAAAAACTAAGCAAAAATGATCCAGGATTTGATAACTTGAAAACTTCCTGCTTTTCTAGAGAGTAAAAGATGCTAAAATAAGGATATTATTTCCTGGCAGGAAAGAGTGCTTTAAAGAAAAGACCAAGAACTTTTTGGGAACCCCAGAAAGATAAAAATGTCAGCGTATTCAGTCACAAGAGATTAAGGTCATGTTTCCTAGGTCCTCTCAGTGAAACCAAAGGGCCTCTAGGAAGCTGAAGGGAGATGCCCCTTAGACAGTCCAGGGGGCCGATGTACAGAAGGATGTCTCTTAAAAAGAGGCCTGAATGTGTCTTTTGTCGAAAGGCGTGAAGCCCATCAGACACCACAGGAGACCCACAAAGTTCTTGAGAAAATTATTTCAGCAGAAATATTGCTAAACTTGGACAGAGAGGATAAAATAAAAGGAGGCCTAATTTTCTACTGGCAGGAATCAGGCTGATTACTATTCAACTGTAAACATGTGCTATGTTTTATGGAAAAGGAAGGATGATCTAGAAGATAAAATTAAGAAGCCAGACTGTAGAGTCTAAAGTCATGGAGGCCTTGAAACACAAAAAGATCTTGAAACCTCACAAGGTACTCTGGCTGGAACATAACCAGCTGGATTTCTGAACTGCTATCAAACAGTGACTCCTTCTCACCTTCTATATTTGCCCTTTTTGAATTGGAGTAGCTGTGACCTTATGTCTGCCTCGCCATTGTATGTTGGATGTGTTGGGGAGAGAGAATTTGTTTCTCTAGTTTCACTGGTCCGGAGATGGATAGAAATTGTGTCGAAAGGTTATTCTGACTGGATTAAAACCAGGGGCCTCATCAACACATGCACCAGATTTAGAAAATGAGAATTTGTACTTTTAATTGATCCATAAAGGAAGATAGTCTTGGAAATTGGGAGTGGTGAATGTATTTTGCATGTGAGAGAGATACGAATTATTGAGACCAGTGAACAGACTATGGCAGACTACCTCTAGGGTATTCTCCATGTTTACAAACCATAATCCCCTACTCCTGGGTGTGGGTGGAAACTATGATTTTCTTCTAACCAACAAAATATGGCAAAAATGATGGAATGGTACTCCTGTGATTAGATTATGTTTTCAGGCAAAGATGATGGTTGTCAGACCTCTGATTATATTTTGTTATCTAAGACTGTTTTAGCAGACTAGAATAAGAGATTCTTCTTGCTAACTTGATGAAGTGACCAGCCATGTTGAAAAATCAAAGGGCTGCCCAAAAGGAACTGGCAGTCGTCTCCAGCTGACAGACACCTCAAAGTCAGAGATAAATTTTACCAAAAACCTGACTGATCTTAGAAGTGGATTTTTCCATCAAGATTCTATATGAGCATGCAGAATAGCAAATTACCCATAGTGTAGCAGCTTTCAACAGTGCAGATTTAGCTCAGTTTCTGGAGATCTAGAGGTCTGACACACTGTGCCTCGATTCTGTACTCAAGATCTCACAAGATCAAAATTCAGGTGTGAGCAGGACTAGTCTCTTTACTGCAGGCCCTAGGAAGAATCTGCTTCCAGCGTTATTCAATTATTGGCCAAGTGCAATTCCTTGCAGATGTAGTGGTACTGAGGTCCAAATTTGCCTGCTGGTTGTAAGCTGGGGTCTACTCTCAGTTTCCTAAAGACTGTCCATATTCCTCATCATGTGGTCCCTTCCGTCTTCAAGTCATCAACGTTGACTCAAACCCCTCTTGTTCTTTGATTCTCTGCCATCAGTGGAAGAAAACCCTCCGCTTTTAATGGCACATGTGATCATTTTAGACCCATCTACATCATCTCCATATTTTAAGATAAACTGTCACATAGCATAGCATCATCGTGGAAGAGATAGTCACAGTTTTCTTGAATTAGAGTGGGACATCTTGGGGGAAGGGCAGCATTTTAGAGCTTTCTACCGCAACATCTTCAGAAAACACAAAAAATGAATAGGTATTTTCTTTGCAGAACAGAGGAATGGGTCCTTTGACAATGTTTGTATTTCACATTTAAGCAATGAATGTCTTATGTATCATTTTTACTTCAGTAGTTTACTAAGAAAACAGTATAATTCAGAAATTCTTTCTTTATTGAGTTCAAAGTAATTATAATTTGCATCATTTATCTATACCAGCAAATTTTCTAGTTCATTAGGCTCATCACTAATAGACATATTGCTCTTATATCGATTTTTTTCTCTAACTTTCTACTTAGATTAAAACATGACACTCTCTGAGAAGATTCAAATATACAAGAGAGCGGTGTAAAATGATTGCTTTCTCTTCCTAAATATGAAGATAGAGTGTGTCAAATTGCAAAGAATTTTCTGTTATTTCTTATTCTCCCCTGCTTATCAGCTTCTTTGTCATGACAACTAGATTCAGAAAAACTTTACTGCTTACAATCCTTTTGTTTTAAGGGGAAAAAAGTATTGGTCCTCAGTATACACTGTTTACTTGAGAGATCTGTGCCCTACCGGGTATATCTGAGAGCTGTGACATCTGGCATCCTCTAAAGATCTTCTTGCATTTCTGTTTGTCCTTTACTAAGCTTGATAGCCTTTTTTCTCCTCATATATTTTGATTTACGATTTTTTTTTTTGAGTTGGAGTCTGACTGTCGCCCAGACTGGAGGGCAGCGGCCGCTCCCGCCCACCGCAGCCTCGACCTGCTGGGCTCCGGCGATCCTTCTGCCTCAGCCTTCCAAGTGGCTGGAACTACAGGCGCGCGCTACCACGCCCCGCTAATTTTTGACTTACTGTAGAGATGAGGTCTCGCCAAGTTGCCCAGGCGGGTCTCGAACCCGAGGGCTCAGGCAATCCACTCACCTCAGCCTCCCAAAGCGTGGGATTACAGGTTGAGCCACCGCGCCCGCCTGTGATTAACGATGAAAATATCTCTTAATTTTATCAAAAATGGAGTTTGTTTTACAATTTGCTTTTGAATACTTTCTAAAAGAAGAATAGGAAAATTCCGTCTTTGATCCACCATCTTAAAACCAAATATTTTCAAATTCTTGAAGCCCCTTTTCGCTACTTACTTCTCTCCTCATTCAGTGGATCATATTAGAAAAGTATTAGCCAAATCTTTAATTCTACCAGAAGATGCGTAGTTTATTTTCTTGTGAGAACAACTCTGGTTCTTTTTTTTTTTTTTTTTTTTTTTTTAGTTGGAGTCTCACTCTGTCGCCCAGACTGGAGTGCAGCGGCCATTCCCGGCCACCGCAGCCTCGACCTGCTGGGCTCCGGCGATCCTTCCGCCTCAGCCTTCCGAGTAGCTGGAACTACAGGCACGCGCTACCACTCCCAGCTGATTTTTTAATTTATTGTAGAGATGAGGTCTCGCCAATTTGCCCAGACGGGTCTCGAACCCGCGGGCTCAGGCAATCCACTCACCTCAGCCTCCCAAAGCAAGGGATTACAGGCTGTGCCACTGAGCCTGGCTAACTCTGGTTCTTTTTATTTTTCTTCTTAAACAAATAATCTTCACTGTATTCTCACATTCATTTTGGGGGATAGTTATCTATATAAATTTTTATTCTCATTAATTAAAGCTGTTTTTATTTCTTTTTATTGATTTTTTAAATTAAAAATATTTTTGTTTTTATTTCTCAAAATTATTTTTGTAGAGATGAATTTTGCTATATTGCCCAGACTGTCTTGAACTCCTGGCTTCAAGAGATCCTCTCACCTCTGCCTCCCAAAGCACTTGGGCTACAGGTGTTAGTCACTGTGTCTGCTAACATAAAATAAAGTTGGCTTTATTTGTTAAACATTGCATTTTTTTAGCGATAGACTTCACCCATGAGTCTATCTCAATCAGAAATAAGTGTACCTTTTCAATGACATCTAGTGAAATTCATTTCCTTTTCTATGTTATTTACTTTGTTAACTAACCTGTGATCCAGTTATGACATTTGTCTCCCATCTTTCATCATTTTAATTTTTATGAGTAGCTTCAGGGTCTCTCTTTCACTAAATGACTTCTTTCTAAAGCTATTCCAGTTGTCCATATTTGCATTTTTATCTGTTTATTTCACGGCTTCACACCTAAATAAATTCATTTTAAATAACTTTTGATCAAGTTAGCACATGAAAGAATTTACCAGACACATTCTTGAAGGCTTTCTGAGAGGCACTCATTCAACTCTGGCCAACAGCCTATGCTTACATTATTTTAATGGTATGTTTCAAAAACTATATCCAGCTCTGCCACACTACATATGTAGGGAGCCATTCACTTTAATTCCCTACTAAAAATTTAAATTCTTCAGATATATATTTTAGATCATCCATTATTTATTCTCCATGTGGAACAGTAGAAGTGGGTAGTAATTAGCCTATTAGATGCATCTTGGCAAAATAGCCATCACATTTCAGACACCCTCTTTAGAAAGAACAACCATTTAGTTATGAGTGCTTTTATATTTGCCACTAAATTACCGTGGCCTATCTTCATCTGGGATAAGTAGCAAGATTTTCCTCACTTATTGCTAGAGATTATGACTGTGGTATATTATTTCAAATGACTGGAGTTCAGCCAAAGTGTTATAACACACTAGTGTGTCTGATTGAGCTATGAACATGAAGTGGAGTTATAGGTGTACAAGTGATAACTGTGCATCACATATTGTCTTTGCTCAAGACAAGTCATGCTTTAGAGTACCCAATTGAAGATGATCTAGGTGCTAGAATGAGTAAACAACTGACTGCCTTTCTAGGAAAGAGGAAGCTTTTTCAGAAAGCCCCAAATTATTGCTCATACATGTTCCAGATCCATTTCATTATCCCAGTATCTTTGGCTTCTCTATTGAGTTGTTCTTTCATGTGTTTTTCAGTCACATGAAAAGTGTTTTCTTTTTGGACTTCCTCTTAAATTATGTTTTCTTTTGGTCTCAGATCATTATTATGTCATCTTTTATGAACCACAACAAAAGAATATCAATTAGAGTTTTTCCATTACAAATGCTCTCTCTTGCATTTGTGGTGGATAAAAATAGTAGTTTAATTCAGGTAGAAACATAAACAAGGTACACACCTTGTACTACACTACAAACTTAAAATAGTCATTTCTTAGATATGCAAGCACTGATACCCTTTGTATAACCTCTTCTCCCAATGTTTACTTCTGCAAAATGTCTAAGTGAATAATTGAAAATGCATTTTGGTAATGTACATCTAGGTGGTAATCTGATGCCCCACTCATAGAGTTCCATTTAAATAAGAAGTTATGTATTGCAACTCTTTGCAATACACCTCTGGACTGATAGATTTACATGAGTATGAAGAGACCTTTGCCTTGACATATGTAAAATCTTACTAAACCAAGAAACACCCGGGTTACAAAAAGAAATACTGCAAAGAGACAATTTTAATTAAAATAGAAAGTTAAGACAGAAGATATAAAATTTAAGGGTACAAATACATTATAGAAAATAAAAACATTAAAAAAGCAGAATAGTAAAAGGCATAGAAGATAGTATGGCTTATCAAAGTTTACTTGTTGAAAATATTTTTATTAAAGACTAACTTTGTGTTATTTTTATGTCATTTAACAGGGGATTATCTTTTTCTTATTAAATATTGCCTATGGTGAAAACTCAAGTTGAACTCTTGCTATTATGCCCTCCTGCTCCAATTTTCATGGAAAATTGCATTTTTTTTCTTTTGAGGTTCTTCTTTAGTCTTCTGTGCCTGTCCTCTTAGATAAGGAAGTCCTGACTTCTAGATTGCCTGACATTTTCATGCAAAAACAGACTTCCCATTGATTAAAATCCTCCTAAAGAGATTTTAAAAAACAAAACAGACAAACAACAAAAGTAAATTTCAGTGGGGTTTTCCTCCCATTTTTCTATAGTTGGGGTAAGTTAATTGATATGCGGTGTGGCTCCAAGGCAGTGGTCTTCCCGCATGTCAGGTGTTGCTATGGTGCTGTGAGTTATCTTCACAGGCATCCCTTTCACAATGATGTCTTCATCTCTGATCTTAGATACACTACACACATTACTAATCCACCCCTGGCTGTACACAAACATCTGCATAGTCTCAGTTTTTCTCTCTCTCTACCTTTAAGAGTGCCCATCATTCTTTGCCTTCAGTTATTAATGGAACTCATTATAGGCTTCTCCAGCTGTCCTCAAAATGTATTCTGAATAAGACATGAGAAAAGTTTTTTTTTTTTTTTTAAAGATAGCTTTTCCAATCTAGGCAAGTCATTAGATGAATGTAAGTCAAGAAGCAGAGGAAAATTTTCCATACTGTATAGTTGGCTTTGCATTATGAGATGGATAAAAGGGTATTACTTTATTCCAATATTGTTGACAATGATCACATACACATTCAGTTTCAGAAAATGCTTCTACATTAAAGATTATTTTTTTCTGAATGGTAGAATTAAGTAAAGAGAATTGTTTCCCCAGAACTTTATTGAATTCTATTGACTATCAACACTTATAACTGTTATGACATATCTAGATATTAAATTTATTTATTTGCTTTCAATTGTGTTTATCTATAAATATATAATTGGTATATATACCTGTAGATTAGCATTAATGTTAATGGTATCTAATTTTAGGTAGTGATTTGTTTCATAACGTCTCACATATGAATACTTTGTACAAAAGTATTAAAGAACAAGAAATATGATAATACCCACTACATTCTTCCTTATAAGATAGTATATTACTGTTACTCATGACAACCACTGACACCACTGGTGGCCATGTGTAGGTATCTGAAGATAATGTATCTCCCCCATGATTTCTCTTACTTGACAGTTAATACCAGACATTTCAATGTTGGACTCTGTTTTCTCCTTTATTTTTCTTTCTGTTCATCTTCCTTGCTTTGTTTCCCTTTATGTCTTCAATTCAGTCATTTATTTATTGGTTTTTTTTCTCTATTTGTTCATTCACTGAAAGCCAGGTAATGTGCTAAGAATACAAAGACAGCACCAGTAAAAGGATTGTTTATGTATTCACTTAAGAATTCTCTTGGGAGAGTGTTCATTAATTTGAGCTGGTATCAGTAACTGACTCCTTAGTATGACAAAAGCACATGAAATAGGTTTCAAAAGTAGATTCTAGAAGAATATAAAGGCTTAAGATGATTGAACTGGGGAAGGAACACCACACATGGCAACGAATAGAAAAATTCAAGGCAGAATCAGGCACGGTAGCTCATGCCTAGGATCCCAGAACTTTGAGAGGCAAAAGCAGGAAAATCGCTTGAACCCAGGAGCTCAAGACCAGCCTAGGCAATATAGTGAGCCCTTGTTTCTACAAAAATAATTAAAATGAAAAGCTAAAAAATTAGCCAGGCATGGTGGTTTGCCGGTAGTATCAGGGACTTGGGAGGCTGAGGTGGAAAAAATCACTTGAGCCCAGGAGGTCCATACTGTGGTGAGCCATGTGCTATCCATCCTGCATTGCTGACAGAGCTAGACCTTGACTCAAAAAAAAAAAAAAAAAAAAAAAGAAAAGAAACGAAAAAAGAAAAGAAAAGGAAAGAAAAAGAAAAAAAGCCAGGCTCGGTGGCTCAGCCTGTAATCCCGTGCCTTTGGGAGGTTGAGGTGAGTGAATTGCCTGAGCCCGCGGGTTCGAGACCCACCTGGGCAGCAAGACTTCATCTTTACAGTAAATCAAAAAATCAGCCAGGCGTGGTAGCGCATGCCTGCAATTCTGGTTAATTGGAAGGCTGAGGTGGAAGGATCGCTGGAGCCCAGCAGGTCGAGGCTGCGCTGACCGGGAGCAGCCACTGCACTCCAGTCTGGGTGATAGAGTGAGACTCCAACTCAAAAAAAAGAAGAAGAAAAAGAAAAAAAAGGGACCAAAGAGAAACCTCATTAATTTCACTGTTTAGTCCAAAATCGATCCAATATCAGAAAAATCTAGATAATTTGATATTACTACAATCATTTCTTCATTTAATGACTTTTAAAACTTTGAGTTATATACACACATATTCTGTCCAGGAAACTTCAATTATCCAAGTTTAGAACAAATATTTAGATTTATAGGCAAAAACTTCTCGAAACACAATAATCTCATGTCTATTTATTTCTTATAATGACTGAATAGTTTCTAAATAAAAGTAAAAATGCCCAACTTGGTATCTAGGAAGCATCAATTAGGCTCTTTTACTTACTTTGCAAAGTTAAAGCAGTATTTTGTAGAAATTGATCAGGTCATAGATTGGAGGATGACTTGAAGAGAAGAGAAACTGGAAATAGGAAAACTGTTGGAATTTTGTTTAGGCAAAAATCAGAAATGAAAATGCAAGTAAGATTTCCCAGCCTTCAGTCTCCTTGTCTCCTTGCACTGGCTGAGGAGGGTCTGTAGCCTGAATCCCTAGCTGCCGTCCTGCCCCTTGGTACCTGTCTTTGCCCATCTGTGTCCAGATCTTCCTCCAGGTGGTGGGTGGTGCTGCCTCTTCTATTGCCATCCGTGTTCCGCTCCTGTGTTGCAGTCATGTCACTCCTGGCGAGTCTGTGACTGGAGCTGGACAGGGGCCTGCTTGAGACACTCTCCCCAGTCCCTGCCCCCTTGGAACTTATAACATCCTTAGGGGAGCCATGGAGAACAGAGAGGGGAATGTTGGGAGGAGGCCCTGACAGGTGATGGCTTTTCTGACTGGATGACCGAGCTCATTGATTTTACAGTCCTCCTCCCTCTAAAGCCTCCCATGTGACCCTGGGTCCCTCCCCTCCCCACTCTCCCTGCCCTCACTTGACCTGGAAGCCATGGCATTTCTCTTCAATAGGAGCTGGAGCAGATGGAAGACTTTTTCCTTGGTGTCCCACTCCCCCTGCTACCTTTCCCGCCACCAAGTTCACCACAGGCAATTCCCCTCCCTCTCCTCACCTTTGACCTCCTTCAGTCCCCTCTCCTGGATACCCTCAATTTGCTGGCTTCCACTGTCTCAGCAAGCTGGGGCAGGGGATGTGGGCTGGTGCCCATGTCCTCACCACAGCGGCTTCCTTCTCCACTTCGCTCTTTTTCTCAGTCCCCTTACCCTAATTCTGACACCATCCAAGGGGACCTCATGCAAAAGAAGAAAGACCAGAATGAGTCAGAGCTTCTGTGCCAGAGGAAATTGGCAGACGGAGGTCATGGGGGAAAAGTGCCAGGGCCTGGAGTTAGGGTGGGAGCTGAGGGAGAGGGCTAGGTCTGCCAAGCTTGGGATCCAGTAAACCAAGGATCTGCTCACAGAATAGGCAAGGTTTCAGGCAGAGGACTGCCACAGCTGGATGGGAAAGGGGCTTTGGGTTGGAAATGGAGCTGGTCTTCAGCTCTGTCTCACTTGTGGCTTTGGGTTGAGGTGGAAAGGGTGCCTCTGTCATCCTCTTGTTTCTAACTTTATTCAAATCTTCTCCTTTTTTCCCCCCCTGTTGTTATTGTTGTTTTGGGGGATTTTTTTTTTTGGACAGGGTCTGATATGTTGTCCAGGCTGGTCTTGAAGGTCTGGGTTCAAGTGATCGTCCCATCTAAGTCTCCCAAGTAACTGGGGTACAGATGCATCCTATGTGGGATCCCACCTCTGGTTTTATCCTGGTTTCTTCTTCTGCTTCTATCTTAATTTGGTTCCTCCTTCCTTCTCAGAATCATGGAATGCTTAATCTTAGTCAACATTACACTCCTTAAATAACAGCCCTGGAACTGAGGCCCACAGGGAATTCAGGGAGCAAGACAGAACTTGGGAACCTGATTTCTTGAATTTTAAATGAGTGATTTCCTGCAAGTTGTTTTTGGAGGAGTCTGGAGTGGCTATGGGATAGAACAGGGAAGTAGGGCCAGGAAGCTATGCAGAATTACTATGCAAAGGAGCATAGGCTGAATATGTAAGCCAGGAAAGTTTTTAAGAATAGAGCCCATGTTAATACAGCAGAAAAGCAAGCAAGCCAAATGCCCTTGGGAAACTGCCTTTGGAGAAGGAGGCAAAAGGTGATCAAGTTCACAGAGCAGGTGGATATCCAAGCAAATGAGGAGGAAAGGGCAGGGTTGGGGAGAGCCATTATTGGAAACTAAGTATTCATTTTAGTTTCCAATAAGAAGAAATCAGTATTTGGTGAAGGTGACAGGAGAGAAGAATGCAACTAGATAGAAAAGGCAGGGACTGATCCTTTGGGGTGTTGTGAACAGAAATAAAATAAGCTTCTTTTCTGGGGGGGAAAAGCAAATTAGATCAGAGAGGATGTATGTCAGAGAGTTTGGAGTGATGAACTACAAAGAGTTTATGTTTAGCTGTTAATTTCAAAGCCAGGTTCTGTGAGTCCACCAGCAGAGTAAGAAGAAAACTAAGTCACAACTCCATAGTAAGATCATCACTATTATCATTGTTTTCAGTGACTTTTTAGATTCTAGACTTTGCTACATTTTAAAATTCATAATATATGTAAAATTCATCATAAGTATCAGCGTGGCCAATATTAAATCATTAGTACTTCTTTTTTAAAGATGAGGAAAATTAAGTTTTGAGATGTTAAGTCACTTTTGCAAGGTCACTGTGTACTAAGTTGTAGAACATGGATTTGACAAATGAGAATTTTGAATCTGAATGATCACAGTTTTATTGTTTGAAATATTTCTTTAAAAATTAGTAAACTGTGAATATTGTATGTGCAAAACTCTACAGTCCTTAGTTGTTTATATTATGTGAAAATATTTGAAAAAATAGTTACTTGATAATATATTATTAGTAAAAAAGAATACTAATCGTTAAGGTAATCACAAAGATTTAGTTATTAAATCCCTTATAGATTGTCTATAACTTTTCATTTATTAGTTCTATTTCCATTATTATTTCCATTATTAGTTCTATCAACTTCAATTCTGAGGCATACATGTTTTGTTTTCCATGTCAGGAATTTTGGCTGCAAATAGAAGAAACCAGTGCTGCTTATGGGAAGCAGTAAAGAGAAAAAAAGTTGAGATGATATATAGGATGTCATATAACCAATAGAAAGGGAAGAGAACACATTATAGAAAAATGAAGTGGAACTAACTGAGACCAGGCAGCTAAGAAATCAGCAAGCTAGTGTCACCACTGGACTTTTGATGCCTTATTGCTTCCAATCCCACCACTGTCACAGGAATAATGTATGACTGCCCCTTCATCTGTGCAGTCCTCCTTTAAGCTGTAAAGATCTGATCAAGAGCCTAAGCCACATACCTGTCCTTTAATTAACAGAGAATAGAGAGACAGAACCACTTCCTTCCCTCCCATTTCCAGAGTGAGAGACAGTGTTCTGTCTCAACACTATTTGTAGATTCTCATAAAAATAGAAAGTGTTTGAATGTTGGCTGGCCACATCACAACAATTTGGAGATGCAGTTGTGTTTTGGTTGAGATAAATACCTTTTCTAAGAAGTCACTTAGTCATATATTAATTTCAGCGAGTAGCTTGGAGTACCACAGCTTAATGGCAGAGGAAAGTCTGGCATCTAGGTCTACAGATTTTTTTCTTCTTTTTATCATGTCACCATGTTTACTGACATCATTATGGGATATAGTAAATATAATATCCATTACAGTACCTGGTATGGGTGCATTTACTCTAAATGTTATTCTATTTTTCTCTCTTTTCTGTTTTGAGTACTGACTTAAGAAATGAGAGTTTTCTCATTCATTTGCATTGAAGATTATGTTTTATGGTACTTCTAATATAAATCTTTAAAAATGACATCTGTGAAAGTATCACCTTACATCTTCCATAAGTGTAAGCTCATGTGTCAGAGAATAAAACAGAATTCCAAGGAGAACTTGGACTAATCAGCTGTTTCAGGCATTAAGTGGATAACTGATTTCCTGCTTTACTTGTGAGATAAAAAAAACCTACGTATCTCAGTTTGAAAAGCATGATTGCAGCCAGTAATCCAAGAAATTTGAAAATTCAGGTAAATTCTATAATTTTTTTCTTTTCTATCCAACTAAATATGATGGTTTTAGCATAATTTTACTTGCTTTTGCACAAAAAGAGGAGATTTAGAACCTTGTGTTGGGATAATTAAATTTAGTTTGCATGATAAAAACCCACCATTATCATCAACAGCAGAGATATTTATATGTGCTTCCTGTTCATAGACATTGTGCTGGTGGCTTATATAAGCATGAGACAGGGTGATTTCCCTCAAGCATTTTAGTTAAGAAAAATGACTCAAAATACAAAGACAGTGCAAAAAGGGGCAAAAAATCCAATGGTCTTTCCTTTGTTAAATATATACATAAACATATAGATATACACCTACACACATATATACGTATAGCTATGAATACACAGTCCTGTTTTTAATACAACTAAAAAAACAAGAAAGGGCAATGTAGCACTGTATCTTCACCATATACAGTTGTTTGCAAGATTTTCAAATGCCATTTGCAAATATCTTTCACTGTCATAAATAAATGATAAAACGTTATAATGTTGTTTCTAAAAAAAATTGTAGATTAGAACAAGATGGCAAGAGCAGTGTTTTTGTATGCTTTCACATCTTTCCATTAAAACAAATAGAGTTACTAGAATAGGATAGCAAAACAAAAAATTTCTGAGAAATCTACAAATTTACAACAAATCTGAAATAAAACTAAGATGTCTTTGCAGATCTTAAAATATAAATGCAAGGGATAAACTATTGACAGCAATGAGATCCATGTGTCAGCAATTGTGTACAGGATAAAGAAGAGATAAAGCAAAGGGACTTCAGATGGCCCTGGTTGCCAGAGAATGCCAAATAAGCCAACACGTATTCAGTTGGAAAACTAAAGGAACAAATACGAGAACAGTTCTCAAAACTGGGAAGGGATTTTGCAGGCTCATAATGACAAATGAGTTAAAGGGAATTGGGGTAAACGTGGGTGGTGCTTGATGGACCTGGGTTGTATGAATTCTTGAAATTATCCTTGAAAGATTCGTCCTAGGTCAACACCCTACAATAAGGAGAAACTGCTGGGTCTAGGAGCCATATTTAATAGACTAAAGATAATAAGGGCACAGAAGAGAGATGACCCATGTACAAAGGGGAATCCCAAAAAACGGAATTATCTTTTGGAGGGTGGCCCTTGTAATAAAGGTTTTTCTTGCTAGCTTCTAGGAACCCATCAGCATCAGTGTATCAGCTAGCATTGTAGTAAGAGGCTGTGTTCAGATTCCATGACATTTTTTGGAGATTCTTTCAACACATTCACTCATTTCCACAATGTGTAGCAGTGACATTTTGACCAAAAACATCACGATTCCCATGTCCCACCAGACCTATTCACCTACCTCCCGAGTAACTTTTTTTTGTTTCCCCGGATGAGAAAAGTCCTCAAAGGGATGAATGTCTTGCTGATGTGGAAGAGGTGAAACAGAGAAAGGCAGAAGCACTAAAACACATCAAAATTAATGAATTCAAAAACTGTTTGAACAGTGGAAAAAGCATCTCACTAGGTATATTGCATCAAATGCAGAAAATTTTGAAGGTGATTGAAGTCTAAATATGTAAACATAGATACACAGTTTTTTATAAATAAATTTCAGGTGTTTTGGGTCCTCTGTCATATATTTTAAATAATTTCACTTTTGTTTTTCATTTTCTACTACACATAATTTATTGCATGGAGTTTTACAATAGCTTCCACCCTGGTCTTCTTACTTCCATTCTTGTATTTTTATAGTCTATTCGCCAATGAGTTGAAGAGCATTTTCAAAACATCGATCAGATTATGTCATAAAATCCTTCAATAACTTTCATCTCACTCAGAAAAGTTTCTGACGTTCACTACCCAGTCCTAGATGAACTTGTCACAAGTTACCTATCTCTCTTACCTCATCTCATATAAATCTTTTCATCTCTGCCTGGGTCATATTGGCATTCTCTCTGTTCCTTGAACACATTAATATAATCCTCATCATTGAAACACCTAGCTTGTTTCCACTTTTGGGCTTTTACACTCACCCATTCCCTCTGCTTTAAAGGTCTCGTTGCTGTTGTTTGTTGTGGTTTTTTTGGTTGTTGTTCTTTTTTTTTCTCCCAGTCTTGTCATAGGTGCCTTTTTCTTGATGTCTAGGGATAAGCTTTAAGGTAATCTTCCCAGGGATGCCTTTTCTAGCAAGCTAGTCTATTAGCCACTTATCCACTCTCTATCATATCACCATGTTTTAATTTTCTGCATAGTTCTTATAGACATCTAATTTATTGGTTTATTTTATACATTTGTTTATTTCTGTTTCCTTACACAGAATGTAAGATTCAGGTGAGTAGGAACTAGTCTTTTTTTTTTATGCATGGAAGTATCCCTAGGTCATAGAACTATGTAGGCAGATAGCAGTAAATAATTATTGAATTGTTGAACTAAAATATCTAAGCTCATGAGATTTATGTATAAAGTCAGAATGACAATTTATTCATTTAAAATGAGAATTAATATTATCAAAGATAACAATTCTTGAGCCAACATGATCGGTGTTTTTATTTCCATTAGTCAGGTTAACTTGGGAGTCAAGTCAGAATTAGAATGCTAGTGTGTTAATCTGAAATGAGAAATAAGCATCAGAGAACAAACTACTTATGATATATCGGCTATCAGGGATTTTCTACTAATGGATCTAAGTGAGAAATAATGTACATCAGAAGGTTGCTTTATGAGCATGGATTTAGGATAAAGAGAATTAGAGGAATCAAATAACATAATGCCATCAAAATAAGACATAATGACAACATTTTTACAATAGAAGTAGTCTTGCCAGTCTCAAAGTGTTTGAGGTCTGTTTGCTAAACTTATCTAATGAAGCATTTAATTTAAAATTAAGATTTATTAAGTGCTTACTATGTGCTAAGCCCTGTATTTAGCACTTGATATAAATTTCCTCGTATAAGCCTCACAACAATCCTAGTTTTACATATTTATGTTAATTACGTATCCAATAGGAAACAGATTTTTTAACCCCATATGAAAAGACTTTCATGAAAGACCTGCTTCCAGCAATGTGAACTGGTTTAGGGAAACCAGGAAGGGACAGGGAGACACCCACAGACCAGCAACATCAGAAATTTGTTATGGTCACTGGGGAAGGGAAAGGGGGAGGAGACTGTTTCTGGAGTTTGGGGAGAGCTAGAAGAACAAAGGATTGGAAGAGAATCAGCCACACACCAGGAAGGGGCATTGCCAATATCAGAGACATAAAGCAAAAACAGGGAGAAAAGGGGAAGAAATGTTTTGATCCTGCCACCCTCCTTCCCTCTTTCCTCCTTCTGGTGCCATCCATCGCCTGAGGCTACCTGGAAGTTCATAGGCAGCTCACAAGAGCAAGCCTCCTGAGCCACAGTACTTTGCAGAGAAGGGTGGAGACTGGTTGGGGGCAGGTAGCACATGAAGAATAACTAGTAAAGTAGAAATATCCTTATTGAATAGAAGGGAACACTCTTAATAGGGAAATAAATAACTTGCCTAAATTCACACAACAAAACCACAATTGGATCTCACAGCTATCTGCCCTGTGCAAAGGCCTTCTTCTGAACTCTTATATGATACTGTGTCCCTGTGGTCTCTCATATGATACCAGGTATGTCATACACTTAGTTCTCTCAGTCCCTTATTGACATATTGCTCTTTAGTAGTGTAGTCTAGGACTTTATCTTATATTCAGTTAGTAGTTTTTATGTTTTATGTTTCTTCTTTCACACTCAAATTTTCCTTTCTAACTAGATTTTAACAGTAGCTAGTTTTCCCTCTGTATTTTACTGCTTTCAGTGACCCAGATTTGTTAATCTACCATTGATTAGATAATATCTTCAAGTTGTATTTTGAAGACGAATGCATATATTCTGAGCCATCTTACAACGGGTTTTCGCTTGTTTTTAGTTACCTTTGCCTACAACACGCTCTCCCCCTAACATTCTGTTGTTTTGTAGTCTTCTGCAGTGCAGTATCAGAAGTCAGGCCGATATTCAAAAATTGTTTTTTAAGGAGTAAAAATTAATTGTGGCAGTACATATGTTGACTGTAAAAATGTAAATGGTATATAAAAATATGAAGAAGTGAAAATTATTGGAAAATTGATTGCCCAGAGATACCAATTATTCATTTTTGTGAACATTTTTATATAACTCTGTCTTTAGATGCATACACATGTATACACATACAATTTCATATAAAAATGTTATAACATATGTTTCTTTAATAGTGCACTGTATATATTTCCAGCAGTATTATAAATGTCTTCTGTGTCAATGCATAATATTATATTGTTGAGTTGTATCATACTATATTAACCAATTCTTTATTTATGAATATCTAGGTTGCTTTCATTTTATTTTCTACCATTATAAGTAATACTATAGTATAAATTCTTGAACCTACTTTTTTTCATGCTTGTATATTTATTTCATTAAGTTAAATTCCTGGAAGCAGGCTTGTTGAATTTTCATATATTTAACATTTTGTAATATATTGCCAAAAATGTATTTCACATGTATATCTTGTATTCTTGCTAATATTGGGTTAGTTGAGGAATGGCAAGCAAAAATATATTTGCTTCATTTTAAAATTTGCTTTGCTTTAAGTAATTAGGTTGAACAACCCTTATAATAATATGCAAATGCTAATTCAAATGTTTTATCCATTTTAAAATTAGGTTGCCTATTTAATTTGTCAAGGTTCATGATATATTCTGGATATAAATTCTTTCATAGACATATTAATTTGTATGGACTTCCTTTTCATTTTCTTTTTTTTTCATAATCAATATTTTTTATTATGGTTTTGTGGGGTACAGTTAAGTGTTAGGTGTATAATTACGTTTCATTCAGGCACCCTGTTGATAAGAGGTGTTTTCCCATCCCCAGACAGATATTTGCTACTGTTAATCCCTTCTCCCCCACCCACATAGTTTCCCAGTACCATCAGTCATTTTCTTATAGTATTACATTGGATGTTCAAGGTCCATTATATGAGTGAGAACATGTGATACTCAGATCTTTGTTTCTGTGCGAGGTCACTCAGTATTATAGACTCTAGTTGCATCCAGGTTGCTGCGAAATTCATGATTTTGTTCTTTTTTATGACTGAGTAGTATTCCATCATGTATATGTACCACATTATTTTAATCCAGTCCTCTTTTGATGGGCAGCATGGTTGTTTCCAGGTTCTTGCTATTGTGAACAATGCTGTGATAAACATACAAGTGCAGGTATCTTTTTATAGAGTCATTTGAGTTCTTCAGGGTATATTCCCAGTAGGGGGATTGTGGGGTCATATGGGAGGTTGATATTTAGAGCTTTGAGGAATCACCACACTGCTTTCCACAGAGGTTGCACTAGTTTGCACTCCCACCAATGGTGTAGAAGTGTTCCCTTTTCGCCACACCCTCTCCAGCAGCTGTTATTTTTTGAGTTGTTGATAATTGTCATTCTGACTGGAGTTAGGTAGTATCTCAGTGTGGTTTTGATTTGCATCTCCCTGATGATTAGTGAGGTTGAACATTTCTTCATGTGTTTGTTGGCTGCTCGGATGTCCTCTTTTATGAAGTGTCTGTTCATATCTTTTGCTCATTTTATAATGGGGTTGTTTTTTTTTCTTTTCAGCATGTTTTAGTTCCTTGTAGATCCAGGATGTTAAGCCTTTGTCAGACCTTGTGTTGGCAAATACTTTTTCCCAGTCTGTAGGCTGTCTCCCTGTTTTCTTGATGGTTTCTTTGGTCTTGCAGAAGCTTGTCAGATTAATAAGGTCCCACTTGTCTATCTTCTCTCTTATGACCTGTGGGTTTTGGGTTTTGTTCAGAATTGGATGCCAGTTCCGATTTGATGAGGGTATTTCCTTCATTTTCTAAGGTTCTTATGGTTTGAGGTTTTACATTTAGGTCTCTGATCCATTTGGAGTTAACCTTTGTGCATGGGGATAGATAGGGGTCCTGTTTCAATCTTCTGCATGTGGTCAGCCAGTTTTCCCAGCACCATTTATTGAATAGGTTCTCCTCTCCCCAGGGGTAGGTGGTGGAGGACTTGTTGAAGATGAGTTGGTTGAGAAATTGAGATTTTGCTTCTGGAATCTCAATTCTATTCCATTGATCTATATGCTTGTTCCTATACCAATACCAAGCTGTTTTGATGATTGTAGCTTTATAGTAAAGTTTGAAGTCTGGTAATGTGATACCACCTGCTTTGTTTTTGTTTGCTTAGGATTGTTCTGGCTATTCTTGGATGTTTGTGTTTCCATATGAATTCCTGTGTTGTCTTTTCTAGGTCTGAGAAGAATGTTGCTGGAAATTTGATGGGTATTGCATTGAATTTGTAGATTGCCTTAGGTAAGATGGACACCTTCACAATGTTGATTCTTCCAATCCATGAGCATGGGATATTTTTCCACATGTTTGTGTCATCTTTGATTTCTTTGAGCAGTGTTTTGTAATTTTCATTGTAAAGGTCTTCATGTCTCTGGTTAGGAAGATGCCAAGGTATTTCATTTTTTTGGTGGGTATTGTGAATGGAATTGTGTTTTTTATTTGGCTTTCTCTTTGTTTATTATTGGTGTAGAGAAATGCGATTGTCTTTTGTACATTTATTTTATATCCTGAGACTTTGCCAAAGGCCTTTATCAGTGTCAGGAGGTTTTTGACAGATTCTTTTGGGTTTTCAAGGTACACAATCATATCATCTACAAAGAGAGATAACTTGACTTCCTCTTTTCCTATTTGGATACCCCTGATTGCCTCCTCTTCTTTGATTGCTCGAGCCAGGACTTCCAATACTATGTTAAACAGGAGGGGTGAGAGTGGGCATCCTTGTCTTATTTCAATTTTCAGGGGAATTGGTTCCAATTTTTGTCCATTTAGGAGTATGCTGGCTGTGGGTTTCTCGTAGATGGCTTTTACTATTTTGAGGTATGTTCCTCGTATGCCTAGATGTTCAAGGGTTTTTATCAAGAAAGGGTGCTGGATTTTATCAAAAGCTTTTTCTGCATCTAATGATATAATCATGTGGTTTTAGTTTTGGCATCTGTTGATGTATTTAATTACATTTATGGTTTTATGAATGTTGAACCAGCCTTGCATCCCAGGGATGAAGCCTACTTGGTCATGATGGATGATTTTTGAGATGTAGTGCTGAATTCGGTTTGCTAGGATCTTGTTGAGAATTTTAGCATCTATGTTCATCAAAGATATTGGCCTGTAGTTCTCTTTCTTTGTTGGATCTTTACCTGGCTTGGGTATCAATGTAATGTTGGCTTCGAGAATGATTTGGGGAGAGTTCCATCTTTTTCAATTGCCTGGAATACCTTCAGTAGGATTGGTATCAGCTACTCCTTAAATGTCTTGTAGAATTCTGCTGGAAAGTCATCTGAACCAGGGCTTTTTTTTTGTAGGAAGTTTTCTTATTGCGTAGTCGATTTC
Organism: Carlito syrichta; assembly: GCF_000164805.1. Taxonomy (NCBI): domain Eukaryota; kingdom Metazoa; phylum Chordata; class Mammalia; order Primates; family Tarsiidae; genus Carlito; species Carlito syrichta. The sequence goes on along the minus strand of NW_007249829.1, from coordinate 72,164 downwards.
CTTGATTGTTATTGGTCTATTTAGGGTCTCAATTTCTTCTTGTTCCAATCTAGGTAGGTTGTGTGATGTCAGAAAGTCCTCCATTTCCTTAATG
>NW_007249829.1:46056-71495 GCF_000164805.1 Carlito syrichta | reverse complement strand
TTTATTTTTATTCCACTGTGGTCCGAGAAGGTGTTTGGTAGAATTTCGGTCCTTTTAAATTTGCTTATGCTTGATTTATGGCTGAGTATGTGGTAAATCTTAGAATATGTTCCATGTGGTGATGAGTAGAATGTATATTCTGTGGTCTTTGGATGGAGTGTTCTGTAGGTATCAATTAAGTCCACTTGGTCCAAAGTCACATTGAGCTTCCGGATCTCATTGCTGATTTTTTGTCCTGATGATCTGTCTAGGATTGTTAGTGGGGTATTAAAGTCCCCAGTTATTATGGTGTTAGAGTCAAAATCTTTCTTTAGTTTTCCTAGAAGTTGCTTTATGAAAGTTGGCGCACCTATATTGGGTGCATATATGTTTAGGATAGATATTTCTTGTTGATGGATTGAATCTTTTATCATTATGTAGTGGCCTTCTGTATCTTTTTTGATTTTTAATACCTTGAAGAGTTATTTTGTCTGAAATTAAGATCACTACTCCTGCTTTCTTTTGTATTCCGTTTGCCTGAAAGTTTATTTCCCATCCTCTTACTTTGAGTCTGTGGGTGCCCTTTCTAGTGATATGAGTCTCTTGAAGGCAATAGATTGTTGCCTGATGATATTTTATCCATTTTGCCATTCTATGTCTTTTCAGTGCTGCATTTAGTCCATTCACTTTTAGGCTAATAATTGAAATGCAAGAGTTGATCCCTGTCATAAGGTTCTTACAGAGTTGTTCCTTTTTGTTTGTTGTATTTCTTTGGGTTTTGGAGTTGGTTCATGTATGTTTTTAATCTTTTGCCTGTACTCTTGTGAAGAATGTTGTTGTTCTTTTTTCTTTTTCTTCTGTGTTCAGTACTTTCTTAAGTGTTTCTTGTAGAGATGGTCTGGTGGCAGCGTATGTTCTTAGGGATTGGATAGCTGGAAAAGCTTTCAATTCTCCCTCACTAATGAAGTTTAGTTTGGCTCGGTAGTTTATTCTTGGTTGAAATTGTTTATCTTTTAGAACTTTGAAGATAGGGCTCCAGGTTCTCCTAGCCTGAAGTGTTTCTGTGGATAAATCTGCTGCTATTCTAATTGTAATCCCTGGTAGGTAGTCTTGCCTTTTTCTCTGCTGCCTTAGCATTTTTCCTTTCATAGCTACTTTGTTTAGGCAAGTTATTATGTGTCTGGGAGTTGGTCTTCTCATTTGTTGTCTTGCAGGGGTTCTCTGAATCTCTTGTGTTTGAATTTTTTCATCCTTGATGAGAAGAGGGAAGTTTTCTTGAATGATTTCATGAAATGTTTGTTCCAGTGTGGCTTCCGTTTCTCTCTCTGCCTCAGGAAGCCCAATTACTCTTAGGTTTGGTCTCTTGAAGTGATCATTCATCTCTTGCAGGTTTTGTTCTGTCTTTTTAAGCTTCTTGTCTATGCTTTTGTCAGTTTGGGTTAGTTCTGTGTTTTAGTCTCTGAGCTCTGAGATTCTTTCTTCTGCTTGGCTGATTCTGCTTTCCATGCTTATCAGTCTGTTATTCACTTCCATCACAGTATTCTTTACTGCTGTCATTTCTGACATCACCTCTTCCTATTTTCCTCTTGTCTCTCCTCAATTTTTTAAATTCTCTCCATTAATGTCTTGATGTCTGGGTTTGTTGCATGTGACCAGTCATTCTGGGGGTTCTTCATTGTTTGTGTTCCAGAATTTGTCTTCTCAGTGTCTGATCTCCCAGGTGTCTGTGTGAGACCTATATTCTTCTTTTGGTTTTTCTTCATTTGTGTGGTTTTTTTCCCCCTCCCTACTTTTTCCTTCCCTCCATGTCACCGTCTTCTTTAATTCTGTTATTCAGGGTAAAGGGATTGGTTTTACTTCTGTTTGTTCAATCTTCTATTCTTTATGTATGCTCTCTTACTTTTTTCAATTCTGGATTTGCACTGTAGTTTGGGGGTGGTCCTTTTTGCAGTTTTGAGGTTTACTTAAGGTGGGAGCTGTGATTCAAAATCTATCTGCAGGTCCTGGTATTTGCTGACAGGTGTGTGGATAATCTGGAACCCACTTCCCACTGCCTTGGAATCTGTCCATGTAGTGGGGCTGTAGTTTACTCCCTGAAATAAAATGTGGTTAGCAGAGGGAACAGGATGGAGCAGACAGTGGGTTGAAGAGTGAGGTGGAGAGATAAAGGAGTAAGGGGGGAAAGAAACGTGTGCCAACAAATGGAGAGAGAGACCTATACTGAAACAGATAATAACAATAGACCACAGCTACACACGAACCAATTCCTATACAAAAAAAAAAAATATATAGTGACACTAATATACAAGCTAACCAACCAACTTATTGGTGTGCTGTTCCCCTATACAAAGATATGATTTACAGACAGAAGAAAAGAGAAGAAAAGGAAGAGGAAAGAAAAAAAAGGAACAATACAGTAGGAATAGAATTAAGTCTTTAAACTAACAGAATCAATGAAGCACACTCTGAGACTTTTCGTTTAAGTCCAATGTCCTTTCATTTCTGATTTCTAGCTTTCTTTTCAAGCTGGTAAATTAGTTTGCAGTTAGGTTCAGTTTCCCCTGGTCTGCTGTGCAGGACAGTTCAGATCACCCTCTGTTCACCGCTCTGGCCTATGTCCTTTTCAAGCGTGTTTCTCCCATTTTGGTGTTGTTACCTTGAATTGCCACCAGGTGGCGCTATCTCAGATGCTTGCCCCAGAGGGGGTGGAGCCAGACAGGAACCGGCAGAGACTGCAGATGGATGCCTGCCTCAGGGCACAGGCAGGAGTCTCATGCGGGCAGGACATCTTGGTCGCAGGAGAGGTGGCAGCAATCCCAGCAGATCTTCCCTGAAGGGACTTCAAGGACTGATGTCGTGGATCACCTCCGACCCAGGTGTTGCGATGTGTTACCAGCGGCAGCGGCGGCAGCGGCGGCGTCGTCTGCACTGCAGTGGCTGTCCAGTCTGCTGCAGTGCCCTGGCGGTGGCAACGGATGAGCTCCGTATGAAGAGCAGGCTGCGATGTTGGGATCCGCAGCCCCCAGGACGAGAGCCAGAGATCCACTGCAGTTCTCCTTTGCTGAGGGTTTCACAGACCAGGTTGCCCCGTCGCCATCTTGCCGGAAGTCTCATTTTCTTAATGGTGCTTATTTTTTATTTGCTAGAATTTCTTAATTTTAAGAGTGTACCAACTTACTCTTTTATAGATAGTTCTTTTTGTGCCTTACTAAAATAAATTACCTAAACTCAAGCTCCTGAACATATTTTCCTACATTATTTTCCTAAAAGCTTTGTTTTACTTTTGTGATCCATATTATAGTAAATGTTGTGGTGCCCTCATGAGAGCCCATTTTTTCAGATCAGTGCATTCATCTAACTCAAGCTGCTGCGAGTCTTGGCTGCTAATGGCTCAAAGACTCACTTGGGAAGTTGTCTCCCTGAAGATATGGTAATTTCTAATAACTAACTTATACAGGTGTGTAAAATGCCAAGCTCCTTGACTCATGAAAAGGTAATGGGGTGATGTAGTCTATGCTTCAGAGGCATAAACTGTAGACAAGTCAATATGAGACTTTACCTAAGATCATATCCTTGTTAAGTTTTTTACTCTGCCTTATTTTGCTTCAGTCTTTCTATTTTTTCCCCCTGAAGAACACTCTATTAATAAATCTCATGAAACAAATCATGGTGTCAGTCTCTGCTTCTAGAGACTTTACCTAAGAAACATGTATTGAACTCATGACCTTGAGTGATCCTTCTGCCTCAGTCTCCCAAAGTACTGAAATCACAGGTATGAGCCACCACAACTGGTCCAACACATGTGACATTATTTTTTGTGTATTGTGCAAGGTAGGAATCAAGGATTTTTTTTTCTTTGTTTATTTTTAGATGGATATTCAATTACTTCAGCATTATTTAAAGGATTACTCTTTTTCTACCAAATTGCCATGGAACCTTTTTCATTAACTGTGTATGGGTGTTTTTTGGGTGCTTTCTCCTGTTTCGTTGGCCTCTGTATCTATACTTGCACCATGTGCTGTCTTAATTACTGTAGTTTTACAAAACGTTTTGATATCAGATAGTATGAGTCCTCCAACTTGGCTTATCTTCTTCAAGATTGACTTGGCTATTCTAGGTATGCTCATATAATTCTAGAATCATAAATTTTATAATTGTATTCATTTCCAAGAAAAATTTTTGTTGAAGTTTGTAGTAGGTTCAGTATTGCCGTCAAAAAATGTGCCCACATTCTGATCCTTAGAACCTGTAAATGTTACCTTATTTGGAAAGGGTCTTTGCACATGTTAAGTCAAGGACCTTTTGAGGAGGAGATCATTCTGGAGTATCTTAGTAGGCCCTAAATTCAATCATAAATATCCTTATAGTACATAGGCAGACAGAGATTAGCATTCAGGTTAAATCTTTTCTAACGTTCCTTTTAATATTCTCTTTATTAATTGTTATTTTTAAATGTGCTGACTAATTTCCAGTCGCGTGGGGATTATTTAGTTATAGCTCTGTTTGATCTTAATTTTGTTGATTTTTAACTTAATTTCTGTTGTCAGGACTTACCTTTTATGTTTTCAGTCTTTAAAATTTATTCATACTTGTGTTGTAACACTATTTGATCTATTGTTTTAAATATTCCATTAAGTACTACAAAATAGTGTCTATTCTTTAACACTTATGTGCAGGTTTTTATAAATAGTAAATCCAATTGGTTAATAATATTCTATAAATATTATATATCCTTAGCAACATTTCATTTTGTTTTATCTCCTCCAGTAGATTTTAAAATGCTTGTTATTATTATTATTACGGTTATGAAAAAGCTTAAAATATGTATTCTTGACTTACTACAATCGTCCTTAAGTTAGAATGTTTACCAAATTTAGAATACATTTAAAATATGTATTCTTTTTTTTTGAGTTGGAGTCTTACTCTGTCACCCAGACTGGAGGGCAGTGGCACACTACCAGCCACCGCAGCCTCTATCTGCTGGGTTCCTGTGATCCTTTCAAGTAGCTGGAATTACAGGCGCGTGCTACCATGCTCAGCTAATTTTTGATTTATTGTAGAGACGAAGTCTTGTCAAGTTGCCCGGGTAGGTCTCAAACCCGCGGGCTCAGGCAATTCACTCGCCTAGGCCTCCCAAAATGCTGGGATTGCAGGCTGAGTCACCGAGCCCAACTAAAATACGTATTCTTGACTTACTACAATCTTCTTTAAAGTAGAATGTTTACCAAATTTAGACATACATTTTATTTCTCCTTATGTTGTAAAACAATGAGGCCTAATTATTATTCTTGCTTTAAAGCTCACAGTCTTTTATATTTCTTCATAAGTTTACCTTTTCTGGTACTCCTCCTTTCTTCCTCTGGCTTTATGTTTTCATCTATTAGCATCTCATTTTTGCCTGAAAAAGCTCCATTAGTAATTCTTATAGTGCAACTGACATACATCTTTAATCTTCTTTTGGAGGACAGGGGCACATAAGAAAATAAGTTTAAATTGCTCAATTTTTTAAAAGACATATAACATACACTAAGGAATTAGAATTATAAATTAGCAGATTCTCTCCTCTGTAAGTAGTTTGTAGAATTTATTGCATTGCTTTCTGCATTCCATTATTTCTCTTCAAAAGTCAATCATAAGATATATTCTCATTTTCAGAAGTAACGTGTAATTTATCTCTGACTGCTTTTAAGTTTTCATCTTTCTCTTTAGTTTTCAGCATTTAAATTTTGATGCACTTAACATTTAAAAAAATTATTATTCTTGATCTTCTCTGAGCTTCTCAAATCTTGAATCAATATGTTTTCATTAGTTTGGGAAAATTCTTAACCACTTTCTCTTCAGTTACTGCTTTTGCTCCATTTTCTCATTCCTCTTACTTATTTTCTTTGCCTCATATCAGATATTTTCAATTTATCTGTTTTTTCATGTTTTGCAAGTTTTTATTCCAGGTAAGACATTGCTTATAAATAATCATAGAGGCATTAGATTGTAATTTTCCCTTCATTTCTTCTGTTACAAGTAATAATTTAGCTGCAATGATTATTCAATTTTGTTTGCTATGTTGCTTTTAGACCCATTAGAACTTATATGCATGTATAAGCAGTCTGGTTGTCCTGATGTTGACATGCTTCATGCTAAGAAGTTGAAACTTGTCCACATGAAGAAATCTCTTGGAGAATTCCTGAGACTACTACATAAAGAGAGGGGAAATGCTCATCTATCTCCAAGCTGACTCAGCCCTTGGTTGTTCTGTTCTACTGGCTGACCAACCTTATGAGAGACCCGGAGCCAAAACTACACTTCCAAGCTCTTCCCACATTGCTAATCCATAGAAATTATAAGACATCATAAAATGAGTGTGGCTTTTTTTAAGCCACTTTATTTTGGGGTGACTTGATGTATGGCAATAAATAATCAGAATAACATTTTCTAAGATGCTTTCCTTCCCTTCTATTTTTTCATTTACATTTTTCATTTTCCTTTTGCAATACCTCTTTCGTCCTTATGGAGGGATGGTGATGGTAACATTGTCCTTCGTGCAGTCTTGACCTCTTAAACAATTCTCCTTTTCCCAGATCATGCATGGATTCCCTCACATGCACAAAAGTGGAACTATTTCTGTGTAATTTGCAAGATAACTGACGAACTAATCTAATAAGCTGATTTGCCCTAAGACTTTGTGGTTGTTGATGTTTTATACATTTCTCTTTCTAGAGAAGCATTTAAATATAGTTTTAAATTATCTAAAGTGACATTCCAAACAGATTGACTAGTGTTTGAATTTTAGATGGAGTGAAGATCTTTTGAGGCAAATATTTTAGAGAGTTGAAGGGGGAGGCATTGGAATGTTGCAAGATGTTCAGGGCCTGAAAAAAATCATGCTATGTGGTCTCTGCCTATAGCACATTCTTTCTTTTATCCTTGAGAAGCTAAAATTACTGGCATGATGGCATCTCATTTTGCTGTTGGTTCTTCATTGAAAATGTAGTTAATAGTCTTAATTTTTGTGAAGTATTCAAATCCCTTATATTAAAATCAACATAATAATTTCAGGATATTATTGCCATTGCATAAGCTTCTGTATGATGAGGTTCAAACCAACTCTCTAAGCTTAGTTTTGTTAAGAAAACTAATGTGTACAAATTAATACTAATGTTAATCTGATTGTCTAAACTTACTGAGCTAAAATTCTAAATTGTAAACTTCCACTAAACCCCTAAACCAATGGTACCTAAATTGGATTTTTAAAAAATCTTTACACAGCATGTAACAGATTCACATATTTTTCATGTTATTTTTAGTTATATCTGTGACAGAGTTGAATATTACAATCTGACCTGCAAACTTGGTCTGTAAAATGTGAATAAAATTTCTTCTTCTCACCTAGAGTCTAACGGGAATGTGATGTCCCAAAGAGGACTATAAAATCCAAGTAATTTTTTTACACAGATATTTCATAGGGTATGCCAAGATAATATTGCAGAGGTTCCATGGGCAATCCCCAGGGAGATTTTGTTAGATAGGATCTTCAAAAAAGATGCCAGACATTTTCCTGCCAACTCTTGGGAACCCTTTTACCCTAGAGCTAAAAGGGAAGTATTGGACAAAACTAGGAACCAACGTATCACCTATTCCAAAAACTTTTTCTCTAGATTTGTGTTTTGATTGCTGTGCTTGTGAACAATCCAATACAATGTTCTCTGGATTTCCAACTGGCCTCGCCTAACTCTTCTCTCTGCTGATTTTTAAAAAAATTTTTAAATGTGATTCAGTCTATCATAAAAAGAAATAAAATATAAACACACGTACATAATACTTTACTTATACTGCTTATACCTCAAACTATACTTTCAGTTATTTCTTTTTTGAATGTCAACCACCCATCCACAAAATTTTTGCATTCAACTTTGAGTTCTTCATTTATTTCTGACAAGTGTTCACTCCATCATAGACCTACTTTTTTTTTGCTTTAATCCATCTTCTTCTTTACTACAGCCACTTATACATTGTTGTCTGTGCTCAGCATATAAATGTAGGAATGGGCATAGATTTTGCAGAAAAAGAATTATTAGTCCATTGTTTTCTATGCTGTTTCCACCATATTTACAAAAACAATTCTGTGTTGTATGAAAAAAATATGGTCTGTGTCAGCTGATTGAATTGTGGGCTCTTTCTATATTGTCAACTGAACCATGTGATGAGGAATTATGACCATTTGGCTTGTCATACCAATTTTGTTTGGAGATTATCACATAGTGAGTCATAGTGAGTAAAGTTTTACTTTTTTGGGAGGTTTAACTAAAATTGTAGGTTAGCTTAGGCAAAAAGAGGAATAAAATAAATAATTTCTTCTTATGATGTGCCCAGAGCTTGGATTTGAAAAGAAAAAATAAAACCAGAAAAATAAACTTTTTAATTTCTCTTTGATACTTCTTGAAAATATTTGCAGTAGTATTGTGTAAAAGATGTTTATGGATGGTAGGATCTAAGTTATTTCTTCAATAATTTTTTGAGTATTTTAAAAAATGTTTACTTTTTAATATTTCACTCAGCAATAGTATGACTAATTTTATTTACCAAAAATTAAAGAATTGGCATAATAGTAATATTACTATAAAAAGACAAAATATTTTTTAAAGTCATATGTATTAAAAATATGTCCAAGACATTACAGAAATGTTACAGAATGAAGTTCTCAAATTTCAAAATGAGGGTACATGCGTCTTATGCAGGGATGTTCTAATTATTTAATCAATTATGTATAATGTTTATTAATAATGTACACAAAAATATTTTTCCGACAAATAGTGAAGCTTGAGACCAAGATCTTCTAAATGTACACAAGTCACAATTTTGCAAATATAAGGGATTTTATTTGGTCTGAGACTGGTTTGTCAGGTTTTGCCATAAAGTCTATTCACAGCTAACAAAGGAATTTTTCGCTTGTAAATAATGAGTCAAATACAAGTTACCCCACCCCCATGAGCCTTTTCCATTATGTTTCTTTCTTGAGGCTGCTCATTCTGTTTTCTTTTTTCCATGGATGGATTGGTTGGCATATAAAATAGCAGTTTCAAACATTCTTTGTGATGGGTAATCCTATTAGTTTGGAAAAATTATTTTCCTGAAATTTGGAAAACAAGATAATTTGCTTCATGTCACTTTTCACATATGTAATTATTTGAAAACAATGCACTTTTTAATTACCATAAGACAAGAAAGGCTCTTTGGCTTTCTTTTTTTTTTTTTTTAACATGTCCCTTTATTCTAACTTGAAGCCTAATTAGTCCAGATTGTATTAAAATGCTTTGTTTTTGCTGCTTTTGTCAAAGAAGAGTTAGAACATGATTCCTCTCTTGGTAGGTCACAGACTGAAGAGGACTGACCCAGGGAATCAAATGTCTGACCTGGCCTGACCCTAACCTCTACTTAAAATCAAGTCTTTACTTTTATTTTAAAACAGAGGTATACCTTCCATGTATCTTTTTTTTCTTTTTGTCCCAGCTGCTAAAAAGTACCCATGGTTATTCATCTGAGAGCTCAGGGTGGGAAATTACATTTTCCAATCTTCTTAGTTTGGAGAATGGGGTCTGCAGTTGATTTACTCATATTTACTTAGAAAAAACTTTACTGTATTGTCTAGAAATTTTATGTATGAGGAAAGTAACCAGAAAAATCCAGAATTATATAAATTTGGGGCTTTCCCTCTATGGCACATGAATCTTGAGCATTTATTTATTTTAAGTAAATACCTATGTATATTTAATTTAAAATTGTTCCTGATTATGCCTCAGCAATTAAATGAGACAGAACATCTGGTTGACACATTAAAAAATTACAGTTGGTGGAACATTTAAAACAATGTCAATTTTCTGTTGGGAATATAGGACGCTGGGTGAGCTCCTCTAATAATAATACTATTAATCACTTTATGGTTTTGTGTTCTCACTTCTTAGGCAAATGATCAATATTCTTAATTTTAATCTTTGTCTTATTGTTCAGTTCTGTGATTCTTTTTTGTCTGTTTGTATGGTTGTTACAGTAAATTTAATTTATGACTGTGCAGGGTGATGTATCCTGCAGGTCATATCCTGTAATCTTTCATGTGGAGAATTCCCATGGAGTTATTCTGTGAGATTTGATGGCCAGCTCTTTTGCTTTAACTTTAGATATCTTTACTTTTTTGGAGTGGGGGATGTAGGAATTTAGCTAACTCAGCGTGTTCCAAATTACAATGTACAGAGCTTTTATTCACTCATTTAGGCATGCAGTATAATTCTGAAGACTGATGTGTAATCTCAGAAACTCTTTCTTATTCTAAATTCAATGATTTGTACTTTTGAAAATAAAATCCCTTTAGGGACTCACAACCTTGAGTTTTCTCACTGTCTACCTCTGGTTACTATACAAGTTTAGTTTTAGAAAAGGGCTAAATCTGTTGTCAGATCCCACCAGTTGTGACAATGCCACAGCCAAATATCAGCTTTTTAATGGTAACATGGCTTTAATATTTTAGAGCAAGATATATTGTTGTATTGACATTTTCAAATTCAAGTGTAGCAAACACAGTCAATGTTAACTTGCACATACTTTTGCTATGCTGATTTAAGACAGAAAAGAGAAATGCACTAAAAATATCTTGAAAATGAAAGTGAGTTACTAAAAATGTATCAGAATGATGACTGTTTTTATTTTTCAGTTATTCTATGTGAGGTGATGATAAGTTAAAATGCAAATAAAAAATTAAATCTAGATGCACATACTTTGATTTAAAATTACTGAAATGTTCAGAATAGAGAGGGTTCTCCAGTTTGTGAAGTGCATAAGCTCTGAGCCATGTACAGGGCAATTTAAAATTATTCAAGCTCTTCAAGTTTCCCAGAGTGGTTCAATTTGGACATTATCAGGGTTTCAGGAATGTATAATGCATAGAAATTCGGTGCTGCTGAAAATGCTCTTTTAAAAAAAGTCATTCTCTTTCTTATGTTTAGACATCTGGGCATGTGCAGACACTGAGGAATAAATTAATGTAAAATTGTTTGAGTGCTTCAATTTGTAAGTGATTCTAAGAGCCGCCTAGATCGCTCAGCACATGTTCTAATGGTTAAAACTGCCCCATTCAACAAGTGGAGGGAAAAATGAAACCAAATCTTTACTGAGGGAGGAAAAAAAAAGGGTAGTGGTCCAGGAATTCAAACATTTCTCAAAAATATATTATGATATTTTAGGAGAGATGACTTGAAATACAGGGAAGGCATTATTAAAGAAAAAAGTTTAATTAAACTTTTATCAAAGCTTCTTCATGTTAATTTCACACTACACTATTTGTGAACTATACTCAAGCACTCTGACTTCCTTGAATAGCCCATATAATGGCCATGTTGATGTCTTTCTGGACTATTTTCTCTTGCTGGTAGCTCAATGATGAAAATAGATTTCATCTTGCATGTCAAGAAATTTCACTTATTAGAGGATGCCTGGAGTGCTATGTGGAAGAGGATTCAGAGTCCTTATTAGGATTCAGCAGTAAAGAGGGATCATAATTGTGTTGTCTTCATGGACAGCATGACATCGTGGACATTTGGGATCATACCACTATTTCTTGTTTCGTTTTGTTTTGTTTTTTTCCTACATGTCTCACATTTCTTAAAGATTCTGTTTGAGTTACATTCTTCCAAATGTATATACTTTTTTCAGAATTACAGCATTTGATTTTCATCAAAACAGCATTTTGTCTCCTTCCATTTTAAATATAAAAAGAATAAAGAAAATTCTAAAGTACATTTATGTTTTAGGTAATACAGGACAATCCTGTTGCCATTTATTTTCTGTTTCAGGACCATCTCCTATTAATAAATAATGATAGAGAATTTCACATATATAAATATTGTTGACCTTACTGGTCTAGTATCTGCGCCTTCTCAGCTGAGTGACCTTAGGAAGGTGTTTTCTCCTCACTGGATCCCACTGGCTTCATTTGTTAAGTGAAGGGTTATCTAAGGTCCTTTCTCTCTAAGTTGTGAGCTTCTAGCAATACAGATGTGATCAGTGAGGCTCCTCTTCTTGGGTACTAAAATGTCAGATTGAAACAACTGGGAAATTGTAAGATCCCTGAGAGAAGTGGATATTCTCAGCATCCTTTGGGAAATTCTCTAGTCAAGTTTTGAAATTTCTGAGCTACTGTCTCCAACAGACCAGCCCTCACCAGTCCCTGGCTGGTGATTGGCCAACTATTTGGCATAATTTTAGAGGCTGAAAGTAAGTTTCAATTAGCACCAGTTGATCCCTGTCCATCAACTGTTGCTAATTACTTTAAACTGGAAGAAAAGTTTTATTTCCCAAATTAAAAGATGAAAGTGTTGAATAACAGACAGAGTAGTAGTATGAGGGGCAAAAACACCTGAATTTCAGATCTACTACTTATTCTTTTAATAAACTTTCACATTTGTTTTGAGTCTCATTTATGAAATGGCAATAGTAGTAGTTGTCTCAAAGATTTATGGTAAGGGACATGTTTAACAATGTACATAAACTGGTCTAGTACTATTATGAACTGAATGTTTGCATCCCTCCAAAATTCATATCTTAAAACTTTAATCCTCAATGTGATAATTTAGGAGGAGGGCCCCTTATGAGGTAGTTAGGCCATAATGGTGGCACTCTCATGAAAGGGATTAGTGCCTTTACAGGAAGAGAAATTATTTTTCTTTTGGCCATGCAGGGATACAATGAAAAGTCTGCAAACCAAGAATCCATCTCTCACGAGATCCTGGATCTTCCCACTTCTTGATCTTGGGCCACTCAACCTCTAGAGCTATGAGAAATAAATTTCTGTTGTTTAAGTCGCGTAGTCTTTGGTAATTTATCATAGCAGCCTAACTGACTGAGACGATCCCCTTGTAGACTTCCAAAAATTAATTAGTTTACTTTTCAACTTTTTCAATAAAAATAATTTTACTTTTAGGCTATGTGTAGAAATTGTAGTCTAAAATCCAGAAATATAATTTAAATTATGGGTAATGGAGATTAAATGACATCGAGGAAGTAATGGAAAGTCTCTAATAACTCTGAACAGGAGAGTAACATGTTTTCAGCTATCTAAAAAAAAAAGTTGGAGGATTTATGAACATGGCTGGTGGCAGATAGAAAGACATTGCACAGCCTAAGGCTATTATGTGGGTGAAGGTGCTAGTGTGAATGGTGACAGTGGAAGAGAGTAAGTCATGTTGGTAAGGGAGATTGAGCGATCAATTACGGGCTTTATACCTAATTAAATGGGTGAAGAATAATAGACATAATAAACAAGTTTTTAATTTTCTGGTAACTAGATCGCAAACTCCAGACAAATTATGTAAATCTCTCTGAATCTCAGTAAAATGTACAGTTACTGGTATCAGTAGCTCAGAGTTTGTAAAATGGAAGAATTAATAGGATCTCTGAATTTTCTTTTAACCTGATAATTCTAAATGTGTTGTATTTCTCCTCATTATAGTAACATGAACCATTTTTTCTAATTAAGATGCTTGATAAATGTAATTATAGTCACTAGCTACAAGAATTCAATAAACTATAAAGTAATAGGAAGTAAATTAGAAAGACAAAAAGTTGTGCTTACTTTGTGAAAACATAGGAGAATCAAAAGGTCTAGTCATGCTCGGGGAGTGCACACAGTGTGCCAGTGCTCAGGGATATCGAATATCCACTTTGTCAACTGAATACAAAAAGCAACTTCCCAGAATTGATGTCAGTTTTAGGGCCTGACCTCAAGGTGTAAATCAGTGGTTCCCAGACTGGAATTTCACGGTCCACATAATTAAAAAAAAAAGAAAGAAAGAAAGAAAGAAAGAAAAAGAAAGGAAGGAAGAAAGAAAAAAAGGAAAAAAGAAACAGAAGAAGACCCCCAACAGAAAGTGTCAACTTTTATTCAAGTGTAAATTTTAAAAACCAAAAACAAATACATCAAAACCAAAAATACTTCCATATCTTGTTACTATTATTTAAATAAAAAGGATTTAATGTCCCAAATAAAAACAATGAACATAATCTCAGAACAAAGAATCATCTTTCAGATTTAATATACTTAGCTTTATAAAAACCTCACTATTTTTGAGAAGTGACATCAATAAGATGGCTTACTAGAAGCCCATAGCACTTGTCTATTCCCCTTCCCTGACAAAGGCAGCCAAAACAATGAATAAACAACTACATTTTAATAAAAATAACTAACAGAGAGCACTGGAATACATCAAAGGAATAACAGAAACCCTGGAGAGCTCAGAAACTCAGGATAGCCAAATGGAAAATGGAAGGAAACACCTGGCCTCCACCATTCCATCCCCCAGTTGATATCAGCTGGGAATCAGGAGGACCGTCTCCCTGAGGGGAAAAAGTAAGCCAGAACATCCTGGCAGTTCCCATCAACATCTTGGGCACACAACAGTCCTCACCACTAGGTGTCCTGCAGTCCTTACAGGCACTAAAGCCGAGTTGAGGGAGCTGACTGGATGCCGCAAAGCCGTGCTCTCCCCAGAGAAATAGCTGTTACTCTGCCCTGCCCACTGTGACTCTTGCATCTCCTGCATTATGCATCCTGGAACTGGAACTATCACCCAGTGGAGTGTCTTGCTTCATGGGAGACTGCCTGTGAACTTTTTCATTCCTGAGGCTAAGCCATCACACAACCACTCCTGGCTGTTGGCTTGGGAGGTGACCTGACAACCACAGGCTGAGCTGCAAGCAGTTGTCACACCCTTCCTTGTGGGGCCAAGGGGAAGTGGAGCTGCTACACTTAACCCCACCCCAGTCTTCAGTTGTGGCTGCACTCTTTCTTCTCTGACCAGAGCTGTGGTTTTCCACTCTTTCTCTTGGGCAAAGGGTACCTGGGTGAAGCTCCTTCATCTACTCTTCTCATTTGCTGTTACACCCTACTCCCATGGCCTGAGCTTTTGCTGTGTACTGCCTCCCGAGGATATGGGGAAACGCTGCGTCATGGAATTGTTCCATACACCTCTCCCAGTCACTGCTGTGCCTTGCAATTGGAGACCGGAGCTAAACCTGTATAATCCTTCCTGGGGAATTGGTGCTTTGGTAGAACCATCCCGTTTCTCTCTCCCAGTTGTGACTGTGCCCTGTTCCTAGGGCCTGAGCTGAAGCTGCACACACTCTCCTGGGGAAACGGTGCCTTAACAGAGTTTCTCCATATACCCTTCCCAGCAACGGCTGCACCCTGCTTCCCTGTGCTGAGGTACAAGCAATGCCAGAAATCTCTGAGAAAAGGTGTCTTGGCCACACAGAGCAGCCACACCGCTCTGTGCTAGAACTGAAACAGTACTCTGACACCAGAGAAAATAGTACGTTGGCAGCCTAGAGAAGTCACGTGCTTCACCCCAGTGCCTAAGTTGAAGTTCTACCTTGCCTTCTAGGAAATGGTAACTTGGCTACCCAGAGTGGTCACATTTCCCAGTATCCATGCTAGAGTAGTGCCCTGCATCTTAGGGAAATGGTACCTGGGTCATGCAGAATAGTAAAGCCCTCTGGGCCAACTGAAGAGACAAACTGTCCACTGGAGTAGTGCCTTGGCTGAGCTGAGTAGCTATGCATCCCAGAGCTGAACTGACCTAGTACTCTGTGTCTTAAGGGGCTGAGACACCCACCCTATAGGCCAAATGATTCTAGTACACTGTTTTACTAGGAACCCTCTTGAGTCTGAGCTGCTGAAACACTCTTCTCTTTGGGGAGTAGAGTCATCACTACACTGCTACTTGCCTTTCCCAGGTCCAAACAACAGCTATGTGCCACCATCCCGGGGTACTTACTGTTCGTGCAGGTGGCCTCACAGAGCTCCACCATTCTAGGCTCTAGAGTCACCACTACATCATGCCTCACTTCCCTGGTACCTGATTTGCCACTGAACTGTATTGGCTCAGGTCCTCAGTTTGAAGTTGTATGATGTTCTCCAAGGCCCAAATCTTCAGAGCGCCCTTTGTCCCCCAGAGTTGATCCAGTGCTGTGCTCTGCTCCCTGGATGTAAAATCACAGCTATAGCCTGGCTTCCTTGGGACTCCTGGGCACAAGCTGCTAGGAGGTACCTGAGAGTTGCAGATTCTGGCTCTGTGGGCAACCTACATCGAACCCTGCCACAGAGAACAAACCTGAATTCCCAAATTTAGGTGCCACAATAGGGTTGCAAGACCCTAAGCCTGGGATTCTGGCTCTGCAATTACTCTGAGCACCTGTATTTGGAATTGGTGCCACTGCAGCTGCTTCTAGTTTGTGTAAGACCTGACAAACACCAGTAGAGATTCCTTCAGTTGTCTCCCCATTATGAGGAAAGCAAGAAGAGAGGGACCCCAAAAGCTCTTGCTACTAAGGAACTTGACAACTTACACTCCCCTACCACTGCCAAAAACTTCTACACCCTAGAGCACTGAGGCACCTACAGATACATCTTTTTAAAACAAACACCTTTTTAATTTTCTGTGTATGATCAGTTAGTACAGAGCAAGGTTACCATAGTGTATAGCTTTGAGGACAATTTCCAATCTTTCTGATAATGTGTGACTTGTAAAACTGACCTGACAAATACAAGCATTTAAAAAGAATCAAAAAAGTATATTTATTTCACAGTGTATAGTCTGAAAAGCATTAACCACAAGATAAGAAATAGATACATATTATTTCTATTATTTGGCTTTACTTTATCACCTACAATTGTTGCTGGTGTTAAATGTAGTTCAAGAAGCTGAACAGGCACTATACAGCTGTGTCTACCAGGAAAGTCATGACACTTTTCCCAGTTGGCAACACTGAGACAACTGCAGGTGAAAATGTTTCTCTAAAAAAGAGGTGATTATTCCACTAGATGCACAGATATCAATGCAGTGACACAAGAATATGAAAAAGCAAGAAAACATAACACCACCAAAGGAACACAGTAATTTACTAGTAAAAGACCTCAGTGAAAAATAAATATGTAAATTGCTAGAAAATGAGTTTAAAAGAATAATTTTAGGAAAACTCAATAAGCTGTGAGAAAATACAGGTAGAAAATTCAACAAAATCAGGAAAGCAATTCACCATATGAATGAGAAACTTAACAAAAGGGTATATTAAAAAAAAGAGCCAAGCATAAATTTTGCAGCTGAATAATTCAATGAATGAAATGCAAAATATAGTAGACAGCTTCAACAGCAAACTCAATGATGCAGAGTAAAGAATCTGTTAGAGGCGAAAAAACAAATAAGAATAAAAAAGAGTGAAGAAAGTCTACAAGACAATATTAAGCAAATTCTTTTATTATAGGAGTTCCAGGAAAAGATGAGATAGCAAAAGGAATAGAAAACCTATTCAATGAAACAATACCTCTAAACCTCTTAAGTTTTAGGAGCAATATAGACATCCAGATCCAGAAAGCCCAAAAGATTCAATCCATAAAGTTCCTTGTGAGAGCCTTTAACATTAACAGTTAGTGTTTAAGATTTTAACATTATAGCTAAATTGTAAAAAGTCAAAAACAAAGAGAGAATCCTAAAAAAAATTTATAAAAAAAAGCATCAAGTCACATAATAGGGAATCATTATTAGAGTGACAGCAAATTTCTCAGTAGAAAACTTATAGTCCATGAGAGAACAGGAAGATATATTCAGAGCACAGAAAGAAAAAAATGTCATCTAAGAATACCATACTCAGCAAAGCTATCCTTCATAAGTGAGGGAGAAATAAAGGCTTTTCCAGACAAGCAAAAACTAAGGAAATTCATCACCATTAGGTTACCCTCACAAAATATGCTCAAGGAAGTTCTACTTCTGGAGGCAGAGATGATAACCACCATGATGAAAACATGCAAAACCAAAATACTCCCTGGTACAGCAGATGAACAAAGAAGAAACAGGATTTCTTCTCTTAGAAGAAATTCACTTTGTTTGTAAAGAAACACATATACTGAAAGTGAAAGGATGAGAAAAGATATTTCACGCAAACATAACCAGCAAACTGGAGAAGCTATACTTATATCAGATAAAACAGACTTTAAGTCAAAAATTATAAGGAGATGAAGATCATTATATAATAACAAAGGTGTCAATTCAGCAAGGGGCTATAACAATTATAAATCCATATGCACCCAAACCAAATCACCCAGATATAATAAGCAAATATTATGAGGTCTAAAGGGAGCAATAGACTCCAGTACAATAATAACTGGGCTCTTCTTCATTCCACTGTCAGCATTGGGCATATTATGTAGACAGAAAAATAAACAAAAAATATTGGATTAAAACTTCACTTTAGCCCAAATGGACCTAATAGACATTTTCAGAACTTCTTATTCAAGAACTGAAGAATATACGTCTTTTCCACAGCATATGGAACATTCTCCATGATAGACCACATTTTATGTCACAAAGTAAGTCTCAACAAATTAAAAATAATTGAATTATATCAATAATCTTTTCTGACTAAATTAACAGATATGTAGTTTCTGAATAGAAAGTACTAATAACAAGAAGAACTTTCAAAATGGTACAAATACATATTCAACAACATGCTCCTGAATGACAAATAGATAATGAAGAAATTAAGAATAAAAATTTTAAACTTTCTTGAAACAAGCGGAAATAGAAATATGACATATGAGCACCTAGGGGATAAAGCAAAAACTGTATTAAAGGTATGTTTATAAACATAAACACTTATATCAAAAAAAGTAGAACTTTTTAAAATAAACAATCTAATTATGCATCTCAAGGAACTAGAAAAGCAAGAACAAACCAAACCCAAAATTAGTAGAAAGAAAGAAATAACAGAGATTACAGCAGAAATAAACAAATTTAGACTAAAACAGCTGAAATAAACACATTTAGACTAAAAAAACCCAAAAGATCAACAAAACAAAACGTTTTTTTGTAGAAAAGATAAAACAAAGTAGACATAATTTGCTTAAACTAACAAAGGGGGAAGAGAGAGAGAGAAAAAAGATCCAAATAAATAAAATCAGAAATAAAAAAGGAGACATTATAACCGATACCACAGAAATGCAAAGAATTATTAGAGGTGATTATATATATATATATATATATATATATGAGAATCTGCAATTCTCAGGTAACTCATATATATATATATATATATGAGTTATATATATATTGCAGATTATATATATATTGCAACCTACTGACCCTGCCACAGAGAATAAACCTGCATCCCAAGATTTAAGTGCCACAATAAGTTTGCAAGACCCTAAGCCTAGGATTCTGGCTCTACAATTACTCTGAGTACCTATATTTGGGATTCAGTGCCACTGCAGCTGCTACTAAGCTATGTAAGACCTGATGAAGATCATATATATATAGTAACAAATTTGAAAAACTAAAGGATATGGTTAAATTTCTGGACACATACAGCTTACCAAGATTGAAACAGAAAGTCTGACCAGACCAATAACAAGTAACAAGATTGAATCAGGAATAAAATGTCTCCCAAAAAAGAAAAGCCCAAGACCAAGAAGGTCTTACTGCCAAATTCTACCACATTTATGAAGAAGAATTAAAACCAATTCTTCCCAAACTATTCAAAAAAATGGAATAGGAGGGACTTCCTCTAACTTATTCTATAAAACTGTTATTACCCTGATCCCAAAACTAGACCAAGGCACGACAAAAGAAAACTGCAGGCAAATGTAAACATCCTCTATAAAATGCTAGCAAACTGAATCTAAAAATTCATCAAGAAGTTAATAAATTATTATCTAGTGGAATTTATCCCAGTGATGTAAGGATAATTCATATATAAATCAATAAAATGAATAAAATTTACATCAACAAAATGAAAGACCAAAACCATACACAGAGAACAGACACAGAGAAAACATTTGATAAAATTCAAAATGACTTTCTGATAAAAATTTCCATAAATTAGGCAAAGAAGAAACCTACCTCAACACAATAAAAGCCATATATGACAAGCCCATGGCTAGTATCTTATAGAATGGAGAAAAGCTGAAAGCCTTTCCTCTAAGAACTAGAACAAGACAGGATACCTACTTTCACTGTTCCTACTCATCATAGCATGGGGAATGTCTAGCCAGAGCAATCAGATAACATATATAAATAAAAGGTAACCAACTTGGAAAGAGTCTAGTTGTCCTTCTTTGCAGACAATATAGATCTTATATCTAGAAAACCTAAAGACTCCATCTAAAACTTCTTAATCTAATAAATTTAGTAAAGTTGCAAAGTCAACATACAAGCATCAATAGTGTTTCTATACACCAGTAATGAACTAGCTGAGAAAGTAATTAAAAAGACAATCTCATTTGCAGTAGCTACAAAGAAATAAAATATCTGGAAATAAAAAAGTGAAAGACATTTACAAGGAAAACTATAAGACACTGATGAAATAACTTGAAGAGGACACAAACAAGTGGAAAGACATGCCATGCTCATGAATTGGAAGAATTCATATCATTAAAATGATCATACCACCCAAAGCACTCTGTAGATTCAGTACAATCTCTATCAAAATACCAGTCATTTTATACAGAAATAGAAAAAAACAATCTTAATATTTGTATGAAACTAAAAAATAGCTAGAATAGGCAAAGCAATCCCAAGCAAACAAACAACAAAACAAACTCCCCAAACAAACACATAAAAACAAAAACAAAGCTGGAGATATTACATACCTGGCATCAAAATATGTTACAAAGCTATAGTAACCCAAACAGCATGGGACTGGCATAAAAAGAAGCACATATACCATTGGAGCACAACAGAGAACCCCCAAATAAGTCCATGTATTTATGGCCAACTGATTTTCAACAAAGGCACCAAAAATGCCCATAAAGGAAAGGTAAATCTCTTCAACAGTGGTGCTGGGCAAACTAGATATCTATATGCTCAAGAATAAAACTAGACCCCTAACTTCCAGGAAAATATAAGTTGATATACAAAAATCAACTCAAAACGGATTAATGACTTAAATAAAAGACCTAATACTATGAAACTTCTAGAAGAAAACATAGGAGAGATGCATCAGGACATTGTTCTGGGCAAAGATCTTCCAGAAAACACCTCAAAAGCACAGAAAATAAAAGCAAAAATAGACAAATGGGATTATATCAAGCTAAAAAGCTTTTGCACAACAAAGGAAACAATCAGCAGAGTGAAGAGACAATCCAGCAGAATGGGAAAACATATTTGCAAACGATTTACTTTTAACAGGGGATTAATAGCCATAATATACAAGGAACTTAAACAATGTAACAGCACAAAAACAAATAATTCAATTTAAAAGTGGGCAAATGATCGAAATATGTGTAGACATCTCTCTAAAAAATATATACAAATAGTCAACATGTATAAGAAAAAATTATCTACCTTTTTAAACATCTGAGAAATACAAATCAAAACTACGAGATATCATCTCAGCCCAGTTAGAATGGGTAACATCAAAATGACAAAAAATAAAAAATGCTTTCAAGGTTGCAGAGAAAAGGGTACTCCTGCAATTTGTTTGTAAGGATATAACTTAGTACAACCATTATGAAAAAGATTATGGATACTTCTTGAATAACTAAAAATAGAACAACAATAAGATCCAGCAATCCCACTACTGGGTGTATATCAAAAGGAAAGGAAATCAGTATATTGAAGAGATATCTGCATGCCCATGTTATTGAACTCGATTTACAATAGCCAAGACATGGAATCAACCTAAGTGTTCATCAGTAGATGAATGGCTAAAAATCACCAGATTAATGGCTAAAAAATGTGAGGTATATATATGCATATACACACGCAACTAGAACACTATTCACCCATAAAAAGAGTGAAATTCTGTCACTTTCAGTGACATGAATGAAACTGGAAGTTGTTATATTAAGTAAACTAAGCCAGCCACAGAAAGGTAAATGCGGCATGTTCTCACACTACAAAAATTGATCTCATAGAATTAGAGAGTAGAATAGTAGTTAATAGAGGCTGGAAAAGGTAAAGGAGTTGTTGGGGTTTAGCTAGAGGTTGGTTAACAGATACAAAATTATAGCTAGATAGAAGAGATACTTTCTGGTGTTCTGTAGCACTGCGGGTGATTATAATTAACAATAATTTTTGCATATTTTCAAATATCTAGAAGAGTGGATTTTGAATGTTCCTAATACAGAGAAATATAAATGTTTAAGATGCTAGATATGCTACCATGATTTGAGCAGTACACATTATATAAATTTATCAAAAAATTGTACTTATAAATAAGTGCAATAATTATGTATCAATTCAAATAAAATAATAATAAAAGAAAAAAGAAAGCCCTTACTAGTTTTTACTATGGGTCATTGCAAGTGTATTACAAATGCCTCAGACAAAAAGATGATAAATAATGATCCACTCATATTACTAATATCTACTCAGGTCAACACATAATAAGAGCAATGTTTTGATATCAGGAACAGCAACTTATTTATTTCTGTGTCTGCATTAGCTTGTTGCCTGATACACAGAGCAGATGCTCAGTAAATACTTGTTTCATAAATGATGAATGAATGCATCACTCAATCACTGAAAACTTGAGTGAAAGCAACAGCTCTGAAGTTTTTGGAAGGACCTCTTGGTGGACACAGAACAATACAACCTGATAGAATCAGTGTTGATTGCATCTGAGGACTTAGAAAAACAGGTTTGCTGTTAAGACAATCCTCCGGGCAACAGGCAGTTATAGCAGGAGGAGAGATTTTTATACTCTGGGTGCCCAGGGCAGGAAGGCAGTCTTCCAAGAATTAGAGGAATATAATGAAGTGTGAAAACTCACAAATCTCAGTACTAAAGTCACTATTCATAAACAGCAATTCTGAAATTTAAAACAGTTTAAGTGAACAAAAGAGTGTGAATCATTTTCAACTTGATACATATATACTTGTGTTCGATGTGTAATAATTATTATTTATCTACCTATTATCTATCTATCTATCTATCTATCTATCTATCTATCTATCTATCTATCTATCTATCTTAGTCTATCATCTATCATCATCTTTTAGGATTTTTCTCCCTCACACAATCAAGCCATCCACATCAACTTCGGAGACAACTGACATCCTCTCTTTTTCAACCTAATCTTCTTGTGCTTTCATTACATACTTCAGGCCTAGAGTAGAACCACCAGTTCTTTCCTCCTTCATTTGCCACTTCTCAGTTCACTTCTTTATCTTTTTTGTTTCCTTCAGAACTCATTAGGACTTGGGTAAGAAGGATTATCTCAACTTTAAACAATGGCTCTCAAATTTAGTCATTTTGATGCTATTTCCAAATGTTATCCATACATCCTAGAGACCCATTGTCAAGTTTGAAAAAAGGAATTGTTCACTGTACATCTTTAAACCTGGGCTCCATTGTCCCATTAGCAAAGCATACTATCTGAGATAGACTGTAAGCTAATAGCTTTCTAAGTATAGCTTTTCCTTGAAGAATATCATACTATTTATACCAAAATGATAACTTTCTAAATTATAAAATTAAGAAATCAAATATTTTTGGTTTCTGTGCCTTGGCACTTCATATTTTATTTTATTCATGTAGCAAAATTCAGAAAATGGAAATAGCTTGAGCCTTTATTGAACTGTGAGAAACACAGTCTCCACCACCCCAAAACTTTCTCAATTTCTTTGTTGTACTTTATTTGAAAAATCTGTGGGAAGGTGAAAGGAGCACATATAAGAAAAAAAATATTTCTGATTGAAATGGACCTCGGGGAAATAAATACAAATTTAGTCCAGGGCATCATTTTGCCTCTGATTGAACCAAAGAAACTCTGTAATGACATTCATATGTTTATCCTTTCTTTAACTATTCAAGACTTTTGGGTAATGTCAAATGCAGAACTGCAAAAGGCATTTGACATGGGTTTGAAGAGGTGTGAAAAGAGAGGATGGACCAGTTTCTATAGAAGGGACATAGTTGAGATGTTCTTTTCCTTTTTTTATTTGCTTTTTTGCATTTCTCCTTGTAATGTCATTGAGATATTTTAGTATGAGAAGTGTCCATTATATAAAGAAATTCCTTATGAATAGGCTTAAAGTAGTATTCTTCTTCTGTTAAAGTTTATTATAAAATAGCTATTTACCAATTTAGCAAGATAATTGTATACCTCTGTTAAAATATGAACTTGAGAGGAAAAAGTGCATGATAAATAGCCAGCTTAAAATGACAGCAATGTAAACCATTTCACTCAAGCAGCTTTCTCCATCTTGACGCTTTGGACCAGATAATTATATGTTGTGGGAGCTGTCCTCTGTATAGCAGGATGTTCAGCAATCTTCCTTGCCTCTACCCTCTAGACACCCAATAGCACCCCTTGAGATATGACACACCAGAAATTCCCTAGATATTGTCAAATAAATAAAATAAAAGCAAAAAGAAAGCCCTCACTAGTTTTTACAACAAAGCATATAGAAAACTAGTGCTTTTTCCTCTAAATTCACTTCAAAGAACCAGCCAATCATTTCTAACACCCAGTCTGGTATTTCAACTCTGCCTTCAGTTTTCTATCTCTTCCATATGCAGTACATCCTCCACATTGTCACTAAACTAATCTCCTTCCATACATGCAGCTGCCTATGTCAAATAAATAGATTGATAAGTAAAAAACACTATTAATTCAATTACTGTTATGCTTATCAAGTCACTGTCAAGCAATTCAGTCATGATAATGTGTGGTACTAGTCAAGATGGTTGAAAGTATGACATAATGCACTTTAGTATATCTGCTTGGATATAGTCATAGTAAACTGGGGAAATTGATTTAATGATGCATTTAACTACTATATTGTACACACTGAAAAAGGCTCTGGTGTTTACTACTTGTTAAAAGCATTTAATCTATTATATTATAGCAAATAATTTAATTTGAAGAGAAATTATGGCTTAAGTTTAAACTGTGTAATAAAGAATTTTTGGGGAATAGCATTGAATGAAATTAGATTACATTCTCAATTTAAGATCTTAGTTTAGTAGTGTTTTAGACTTTGGCAGAAATTAGCTCTGGTAACAATGAATTAAGAGTCAAAGCACAATGACTTCTGGTAGTAATTTAGACAGTTATTAGATGTAAAATCTTGGGTACATCTATGATAATGTTTTGTATTTCTTTGGGGTCAGTTGTTATTTGATCTTTTGTATTTCCGATTGTTTTAACTTGGGCTTTTTCTCTTTTTCTTGGTCATTCTGGCTAGGGGTCCATCAATCTTGTTAATTCTTTCAAGAGCCAGATTTTTGTTTTGTTGATGTTTTCTATGATATTTTTGTCTTCCATGTCCTGTATTTGGGCTCTTATTTTGGTGATTTGGATTCTTCTGCTAAAGTTGGGGTTTCAGTGGTCTTCTCTTTCCAGTTCCTGTAGGGGATTATTAGGCTCTCCACTTGTGATCTTGCCATTTTCTTGATGTGTGCTTGTAGAGATATAAATTCCCA